>NW_021618268.1:6468-13052 GCF_004785775.1 Grammomys surdaster | reverse complement strand
AAGATATTCCATGACAAAACTGAATTTACACAGTATCTTCCCACAAATCCAGCTTTACAAAGGATAATAGCAGGAAAGCTCCAATACAAGGAGGGCAATCATACCCCAGAAAGAGCAAGAAAATAATCCTTTTCCATCAAACCCAAAAGAAGATAACCACACAAACAATGTCTCCACTATTAGCAAAAATGACAGGAAGCAAGAACACCCTCTCCTTAATATCTCTTAACATCAATGGACTCAATTCCCCAATAAAAAGGCATAGGCTAACGGACTGGATACGCAAACAGGACCCAGCTTTTTGCTGCTTACAGGAAACCCACCTCAGTGACAAAGACAGACACTACCTTAGAGTAAAAGGTTGGAAAACAATTTTTCAAGCAAATGGCACTAAGAAACAAGCGGGAGTAGCCATTCTAATATCGAATAAAATCAACTTTCAATTTAAAACTATCAAAAAGGATAAGGAAGGGCATTTCATACTTGTCAAAGGAAAAGTCAACCAACATGAACTCTCAATTCTGAATATCTATGCGCCAAATACAAGAGCATCGAATTTCATAAAAGAAACCTTACTAAAGCTCAAAACACACATTGCACCTCACATAATAATAGTGGGAGACTTCAACACCCCACTCTCAGCAATGGATAAATCATGGAAACAGAAACTAAATAGAGATACAGTAAAACTAACAGAAGTTATGAACCAAATGGACTTAACAGATATCTATAGAACATTTCACCCTAAAGCAAAAGAATATACCTTTTTCTCAGCACCTCATGGTACCTTCTCCAAAATAGACCATATAATTGGGCACAAGACAGGTCTCAACAGATATAAGAAAATTGAAATAATTCCCTGCATCCTATCAGATCACCATGGTCTAAGGCTGGTCTTCAAAAATGACAAAGAGAATGGAAAGCCCACATTTACATGGAAACTGAACAACACCCTACTCCTTGATAATCAGGTAAGGGAAGAAATAAAGAAAGAAATTAAAAACTTTTTAGAATTTAATGAAAATGATGACACATCATACCAAAATTTATGGGATACAATGAAAGCAGTGCTAAGAGGAAAATTCATAGCTCTAAGTGCCTACAAAAAGAAACTGGAGGGAGCATACACTAACAGCTTGACAGAGCACCTGAAAGACCTAGAACAAAAAGAAGCTAATACACCCAAGAGGAGTAGAAGGCAGGAAATAATTAAACTCAGGGCTGAAATCAACCAAATTGAAACAAAAAGAACTATCCAAAGAATCAATAAAACCAGGAGCTGGTTCTTTGAGAAAATCAACAAGATAGATAAACCCTTAGCTAGACTAATCAGAGGGCAGAGAGACAGTATCCAAATTAATAAAATCAGAACTCAAAAGGGGGACATAACAACAGAAACTGAGGAAATTAAAAAAATCATCAGATCCTACTACAAAAGCCTATATTCAACAAAATTGGAAAATTTGGATGAAATGGACAATTTCCTAGACAAATACCAGTTGCCAATGTTAAATCAGGACCAGATAAACCATCTAAACAGTCCCATAACCCCAAAAGAAATAGAAGCAGTCATTAAAAGTCTCCCTACAAAGAAAAGCCCGGGACCAGACGGTTTTAGTGCAGAATTCTATCAGACCTTCAAGGAAGACCTAATCCCAATTCTTTTCAAATTATTCCACAAAATAGAAACAGAAGGTACACTACCCAACTCATTCTTTGAAGCCACAATTACACTCATACCTAAGCCACACAAAGACCCAACAAAGAAAGAGAACTTCAGGACAATCTCCCTTATGAACATTGATGCAAAATTACTCAATAAAATTCTAGCGAACCGAATTCAAGAACACATCAAAACAATTATCCATCACGATCAAGTTGGCTTCATCCCAGGAATGCAGGGTTGGTTCAATATTCGGAAATCCATCAATGTAATCCATTATATAAACAAACTCAAAGAAAAAAACCATATGATCATCTCACTAGATGCTGAGAAAGCATTTGACAAAATTCAACACCCCTTCATGATAAAAGTCTTGGAAAGGTCAGGAATTCAAGGTCCATACCTAAACATAGTAAAAGCAATTTACAGCAAACCAGTAGCCAGCATTAAACTAAATGGAGAGAAACTTGAAGCAATCCCACTAAAATCAGGGACTAGGCAAGGCTGCCCACTCTCCCCCTACTTATTTAATATAGTATTGGAAGTCCTAGCCAGAGCAATTAGGCAACACAAGGAGGTCAAAGGGATACAAATTGGAAAGGAAGAAGTCAAAATCTCACTATTTGCAGATGATATGATAGTATACTTAAGTGACCCCAAAACTTCCACCAGAGAACTCCTAAACCTGATAAACAACTTTAGCAAAGTGGCTGGATATAAAATTAACTCAAGCAAATCAGTAGCCTTCCTCTACTCAAAAGATAAACTGGCTGAGAAAGAAATTATGGAAATGACACCCTTCAAAATAGTCACAGATAATATAAAATACCTTGGTGTGAACCTAACCAAGCAAGTAAAAGACCTGTATGACAAGAACTTCATTCCCCTGAAGAAAGAAATCGAAGCCGATCTCAGAAGATGGAAAGATCTCCCATGCTCATGGATTGGAAGGATTAATATAGTAAAAATGGCTATTTTGCCAAAAGCCATCTACAGATTTAATGCAATCCCCATCAAAATTCCCACTCAATTCTTCTCAGAGATAGAAAGAGCAATCTTAAAATTTATTTGGAATAACAAAAAACCCAGGATTGCGAAAACTACTCTCAGCAATAAAAGAACTTCTGGAGGAATCACCATCCCCGACTTCAAGCTGTACTACAAAGCAATAGTGATAAAAACTGCATGGTATTGGAACAGAGACAGGCAGGAGGATCAGTGGAATAGAATAGAAGACCCAGAAATGAACCCCCATACCTATGGTAACTTAATCTTTGACAAAGGGGCTAAAACCATCGAATGGAAAAAAGATAGCATTTTCAACAAATGGTGCTGGTCCAACTGGTGGTCAGCATGTAGAAAAATGAAAATTGATCCATACTTATCTCCTTGTACAAAGCTCAATTCCAAGTGGATTAAGGACCTCCACCTAAAACCAGCCACACTGAAACTAATAGAAGAGAAACTGGGAAAAAGCCTGGAATACATAGGCACAGGGAAAAAGTTCCTGAACAGAACGCCAATGGCCTGTGCTCTAAGACCAAAAATTGACAAATGGGACCTCATAAAGCTGCAAAGCTTCTGTAAAGCAAAGGACACAGTCAATAGGACAGAGCGGCAACCAACAGATTGGGAAAAGATATTCACCAACCCTACATCTGATAAAGGGCTAATATCCAAGGTATACAAAGAACTGAAGAAATTAGACTCTAGACAATCAAAGAACCCTATTAAAAAATGGAGCACAGACCTGAACAAAGAATTCTCAACTGAGGAAGCTTGAATGGTTGAGAAGCACCTAAAGAAGTGTTCAGCATCCCTAGTCATCAGGGAAATGCAAATGAAAACAACACTGAGATTCCACCTCACACCAGTCAGAATGGCTAAGATCAAAAACACAGGTGACAGTACATGTTGGCGAGGATGTGGAGAAAGAGGAACACTCCTCCACTGTTGGTGGGATTGTAAACTGGTACAACCACTATGGAAGGCAGTCTGGCGGTATCTCAGAAAATTGAACATAGCGTTACCTAGGGACCCAGCTATACCACTCCTGGGCATATACCCAAAAGAAGTTTCAACATACAACAGGGACACATGCTCCACCATGTTCATAGCAGCCTTATTTATAATAGCCAGAAGTTGGAAAGAACCCAGATGCCCTTCAACAGAAGAATGGATGCAGAAAATGTGGTACATTTATACAATGGAGTACTACTCAGCTATTAAAAACAATCAGTTCACAAAATTCCTAGGTAAATGGATGGAGCTGGAAAATATCATCTTGAGTGAGATGACCCAATCTCAAAGGAACATACATGGTATGCACTCACTGATAAGTGGATATTAGCCCAAAAGCTCACAATTTCTAAGAATCTTCATATAGACCACATAAAACTCACATAGAAGAAGGAAGACCAAAGTATGAATGCGTTGGTCCTTTTTAGAAGGAGCATCAAAAGTTTCAACCAGAACTCCCAAAGTCTGAATCACCAACCAGAGAGCACAAAGGGAGGGACTCACGCACCTGTATAGGGAATTGTGGGTGACCTTGTTAGACTCCAGTGAAAGTGGAGGGCCAAGGTCCCCAAAAGTTTGGATCCCCTACTGTGTTGGAATTCGAGAACAGGGAGATGGGACTGGGAGGATGTTTGGAGCACACCATCACAAAAATTAGGAGGAAGGGGTAGGGGATAAGGGATTTGGGGGGAGAATGAGAAAGGAGACAACACTGAAAGGTAAATACGTATAATACCCAATAAAAACCCCACACAGATAAAGGATTTAAAAAAAAGGGAGTCTATTTATTTTAAATTAATTTCAAAAGTTTCTAGGAGATGCAAATTGGCTAAGATACTATTTTAAGCTCTCCACAAAAGAATTTAAATCTCTGTTCAATATTCTCAAGAGAGAGGTAAACCCTAACTTCCTCAACAGTTAATTGACAAAAGAGAGGTAATCTCACAAAAAGTAGAAAAAGCTATTTCTAATCGATATATCATATAGTCTGATTAATTGTCAGTGGAGCTATAAAAGTCCTTTGACAAAAGATTATTAATATAGATTTATATATCCTTAAATAAGGCCTTCACGACTCTCTGAGTGTGGAAGGAGCAACTGTTGACGCTTCTGCCCTGATTTTTACAAGAACTCTGAAAAATTGGCTTTAAAAACAAAAGAGGGGGAACGGTACCCCCTCAGAAGGAGTCCCCCTGAAATACTCTCCATCATGCCTTGTTCACTTTTCTCTCTCTAAAGCTGAAAGCTCATGGCAAATCTCTTGCTGACCATGTTGGTGACCTCGGGCACCACCAAGACCAACAAAACTTTGCCACAGATATGGAGAAGGACCCTCATACCCATAAAGGGAATGCCCCAGTCCCAGTCCCCTTATGGAGCCGAGGACTGATATGCCTCCCCAATACCACAGAAGGCACAGCTAACCGGCTACCACAAATATTAATGAAAAAAATAGATACCCTCACAAAGCCAGGCCCAATCATAAATACGATGAATAACAATTTACATCCAGGGAAGAGAAATCTCCCTGAGAATCCCCTTCTTTTTTCTTTCCAGGTAAAATTGAATCACCCGTGATGCCTGCTATTAGAAGTTCTAACCCAGATGGACCAGAAGCCAGGAGCCTCGCCCTTACCCTCACCCCCTACCTTTTCCCACCTGCACAAGGTCCCCTGAAGCTGGGCAACTGCAAGATCCTGCTTGGCAACTGCAGATAGACTCAAAGCAGTGTACCATATCATCTGAAGAATAGCAGGGAGACCATAACTCAAGCAGTGTACCATATCTTCTGAAGAATAGCAGGTTGCAGTCCTCCTCACCCCCACGAATAACTAGGGCCTGCCAGTCGGGTCAAGTGGCACCCAGACATGGGGCTCGAGGCACGGACCCCTCTGGACGGACCCTCATTGAGAGGATGTGCGCAGGACATCAAGATTGAGCAAGACAGAGATCGTCGCCCGCGACCTGTCATCCACGGAACCAGGTTGATGCTGCCATCAAGAAGGCAGTTGAAGTTCATTACCATCAGCTGAAAATTGCAGAGGATCCAGAAGTGACTCCGCAGGAGACTGACACAGCTGTCAGCTCCCCTGCCTCCCCCTACAGTCGACCCCTAGACTTCCACACCCTCCAGAAGGGTTCCTGGTATGCCTGGTTTTGCCCTCATTTCTCTCGCTAGAGAGCTTGGCCTCTTGATCACCACAACAAAAATTGGCTTTTTCCTAAACCAAGGCCACCCTTGATATGGCCGCTAACATTGGGGAGCCTTCCTTTATGACAATATTACACCCCAAACTGACAAATGGTTGGTAACTTGAACATTTACAAGAGACTAGGATGGCTGTGAGTTAGCCCAATGACGGGATTATTGTAGGTCCACTTCCCAGGGGCCCACCCAATGCAGCCGAAAAGGAGTGCGTGGTGCTGGGAGTGGGTGCAGCCTACATGGCCTAAGACAAGGCTCTCACCCTCCTTTCACCCACATCAGAGTCCCTTGACGTTGCCCATCGTCGACAGCCTAAAGCCTTCGACCATCGATGTGACTCGTCTCACATCAGTGTTTTGGGGTTTTGAACTTATCTAAGACCCCCCATAATTAGACATCCAAATTCAAAACTCACATAGTTGGGATTGAACATAAGATGCCTTCTCTAACTAAACAGAGAAGGGGGAGATGCCAGAAGCCAGGACCCTCGCCCTTACCTTACCCCCTACCTTTCCCGACCTGCACAATGTCCTCTGAAGCTTGGCAACTGCAAGATCCTGCTTAGCAACTGCAGATAGACTCAAAGCAGAGTACCATGTCTTCTTAAGAATAGCAGGGAGACCGTAACTCAAGCAGTGTACCGTATCTTCTGAAGAACTGCAGGTAGATCATAATTCAAGGCAGTGTACCATATAG
>NW_021618268.1:0-6458 GCF_004785775.1 Grammomys surdaster | reverse complement strand
CCTTGTAAAACATGCTATAAAAAAGCATTTCATGTTCAAAAAAAAAAAGAAATTAAAAAAAAAAAAGAAATCTGAGATAGTTTAAAGAGATATAAAATATGAGGTATTTGAAGCATGAGATAGTTTATATCTGAATTTCCAAAAAATTGAGGTGTTAAAAGAGACTTAAAGCAGCTGATTGCACTATTTGGAGGTGGGAAAACCTTTGGGGTGTGGCCTACCTGAAGAAAATTAGATCATTGAGAGAGTGGCCTTAGAGGGACTGTGGAGACTCAGGTCCTTCCCATCTCTCTGCTTCCCAATCACTGTGAAAAGAATAATGTTGCCAAGAAACATGCCCCCTACTATGATATAGTGTGCTGCCATAAGCACATGTCCATAAGGCATATGACTGTGAATTGCAATATCTGAAACCATGAATAAAATAGGTCTTCCCTCCGTCTTAGTGGATAACCTCAAAACAATCATCCTTTTCTTCATACATGTGTCTAACTTCCTACTGGATAACCTCATACTTTCCCCTGTTACATCTGAGGTTGACCTTTGTTGTGAGAGATATTTAAAATGGCAGCATTTAATCAGACTTTTCTTAATTAGCCACCATGTTCCCGACTAGCCTAGACCTGCGACCAGGAGCCACTGCTCAGTTTATGCCATCTGCTCAGGCGACCAGAGGCACTGGCCCTGCCACCCACGGGACACCAGCATGGGAGATGGCTCTGCCAAACTTCCACACTGTCTCCACAAAGCTGGGCTGTGCCCAGCTCATCTTGCCATCCACGTGGCCCTGGTAGAAAGGACACTCTAAATCTTAAGTATTAATCAAAGGTTATATATATTTGCTAATGCTCAATTGTGGGACCATGAAAGGATAGCTTGGTTTCTGGTGGAGCACTGGCTAGAGATGGCTGGAGACCCTGCAAGAGACAGCATACATTTCGACATGCTCCCAGACTCTAGGCTCCTGACACTCGGCCAAAGACTTCCGTTGATCTGTGCCGTTCAGTCACGTAGAGCAATGCCCCTACAGCCCCTCCCTAAGAGAGGTTTGTGTCACCTAGCACAGGTAGAGGGGGTGACTACAAGCCTCAGGGCCTCAAGAGATCTACATACTAATGAGATACTTGAAAGCCAGAGACTGTAGCCGATTAATCATTCCTTTCCAGACCCTCGTCCCTCTCTATTTAATTCAGGTCTACCCTGAGTTTGGGGGGGAGGGGTCACCGTAATATATGAACCCCCTTGTGTTAAAGGGTCACAGAATTAAGAAGGTGGAGAACCATTGCTCTAAGATAAAAAGACCCTCCATAGTCATGGATTGGCAATTAATTTACATTGCACAAAACCATTTATACATTCAATGCAATCTTCATAAAAATTCCAATGGCACTCTTCAAAGAACTTAAAAAATCAACCTAAATGAAATTCAAACAAAACAAAACAAAAAAAACAACGTAAATAAAATTCGACCTGAGGTTCAACTCAAAATACATCAAAGACTTAAAGTTGGACTAGAAAGTACTAGTGAAAGGCATAGGCAGAGCACTCTAAGATACTGACAAAGGCAAGGACTGTGTGCAAGTAACTCCTGTGGCAGTGGAATCATCCAAAGTATTTCACGTGGGATTGCATAAAATTAAAGCTTCCATCTGGAAAACAACTTGTAGACTGAAGCTACAGCTTACAAAACATCGGTAAAAGTTTTGACAAGTATATATATCTGACAGGGAATAGTTATCTAGTATCTAAAGTAAATACATCAAATATCATTCAGTAAATAAATTGGCAAGTAACTGCATAGAGAGTCTTTTAAAATAAATACAAATGGACAAAAAGTGTTTCTTAAAGTGTTCAACAGTCTCAAGCTACAGTAAAATGCAAATCAAAATTACATCAAATCTCATGACATTCCTGTCATAAAGACTACCATCAAGACAACAGATGACACTGCTGGTGAGAGTTTGTGGAAAGAACACTTACACACTGCTGGTGGGAAAATAAACTGGAAAGCATTATGCTCTACTTCAAGAAAAAAATATAATCCAGTTGTACCACCCCAGGGTGTATGTAAGCCAAAGGTTTCTATGTCCACATACCATAGAGATACTTGAATATCTATATCTTTTGCTGCACTGTTCATGATAGCCAAGATATGAAAGCAGCCTACAGATATGCCAACAGATAAGAAAATAAAGAAAATGTGATGCACATACACATTGGAACTATATGCAACTGTAAAGAATAGAAAATGACATGTTCGGGAAAAATAGATGAAACCAAAGATAATCATAAGTCTGGCTCAGAAATACAGTTACACAATTTCTCTCCTATACAGAATCAAGATTTAAATTATACATTCATATATATGTAAGATGGAACAAATAGGAAGGGAAACTTGAGAAGAAAGGAAGAGGCCTCAATGGAGGAGGGAAGGGGATAAGAGAATGTAAGTGACGTGAAAGTAGATGAAGGAATTATGAAAGATAAGAAAGAGAACCAGGCTAGGCTCTGAGAAGAAAAATGAGAACAAAGTATAATTATGTCTCCATCAATCCTGATCTAACAATGACTATACACAATGACTGTAATGTATTTATATGAAAATGTCACAATGAAACACCATACTTTACATGCTAAATATAATATATCTCTACACATTATATATGCCACATATATTTTATTCATTACTTATAAGTAATTGCTTATAATACTTAATATAAGTAATATATATTTGGTTAATATATGTAATATATAAAGTATAATAAGTAGATACTTATTATAAGTAATGAGTAATACTATACATTATTATATATTATATATACTTATTTTTACTCATTATTTAAACTTGTATTAAAATAGACCCTAAGTGTAATTTTTAATATACTGATTCATTTTTAAAAGCAAGCTACATGTAGTTCTTTTTTTATGAATATTACACAGAGTAACTGGTGACACATTACCATTTTCAAAACAGTGTGCACCGTAGTTGAGGCTGTCCCTACCACCCTTCACCCCTCCTCTTACTCACTGCCCCTCATGTTACTCTAGTTTATTCTCCAGACCCTTTTGCCAATATTGTCACATCTGTTGTGGATACATGTTAAATGTAGCTAAAACATCTAGGACCGACAAATAAGAGAAAACATGCATACAATGTGGGTGGTAAAACTATTTTTTATATTTAAAAAAGGATAAGGAGAGTTATTTTCCCACTACCCTATTTTAAGCATAGAATCCAAATCTGCCATTTGTAGCTATTGAAATAATTGATGAAATCATGACTCCGTTCTCTAAGCCCACGGGGTACCTTGAAAATCTAAAAGTAATGAACAAAAGAAGGTTGTTGAGTGACCACGTTAAGAGAACTCAATCTATGATGTGATTTTTCTTAACACATTCAAAACTCACTGTTGCCTTTGATTCTTCCTGCCTCGGGTTTCGTGGATTGGTTCCAGGCTAGTGGGGAGCCACCTCTGAACATTCTGGGACATTCTTTTCCCTCTGGGGCTGGAATGATTTGAAATGTCTGCTTTCTCGGCTCTTTTGGGATGATTTGAAATGTCTGCTTTCTTGGCTCTTATTATTAGCTGAACTATCAGTGAAATAGGCATTTTCTCCTGTCAAAAGGAGAAACAGAAAGAAGATTTAAGATTTTTCTTTTTTAAAGACTGTAGTTACAGAGCTATGACACAACCCATTCAGACTATTAAACATCCTTTGCTAACAGTGGTGGAGAATACCACAGTTAAATCATTTCATGCCCAATGTAACTGGAGTCATGTGTCCCGAGCCAGCACAGACAGAGGAAGGGAAAAGCATTGATCGTGAATTTTATTTGCACCAGATCCTTCCTGTGTTGGTAATGATACATGTTATGGGAGCTGTAGTCCTATAAGGCAGTGTGTGAAGGACCAATGACTGCCTTGATTTTTTTTTTTAATTTTTTTATTGGATGTTTTATTTACATTTCATATGTTGTCCCCTTACCCCATCCCCCACCCACCCAGGAACCCCCAATCCCCTCACACCTCCTCCTTCTTCTTTGTGGATGTAACCTCTATCTACCCCCCCACTCCCACCTCCCCACCCTCAAAACTCCCACCCCCTGGGGCGTCCAGCCTTCATGAGGTCAAGGATCTTATCTTCCACCTGTGCCCAGCAGGGCCCTCCACTCTTATATATTCAGCTAAGGCCCTGGATCCCTCCATAAGTGCTCCCAGGCTGGTGGTTTAGACCCTGGGAGCTGTGGTTGGTTGGTATTGTTGCTCTCCTCATGGGGCCACAAATCCTTTCAGCTCCTTCAGTCTTCACTCTAACTCCTCCATTGAGAACCCCATGATCACTTCAATGGCTAGTTGTGAGCATCTGCCTCTGAATATGTCAGACTCTTGAAGACCTCTGAGGAGACATCCATATCAGGCTCTTATCAGCATGCACTTCCTGACTTCCACATCAGCATCTACCTTTGGTGACTGCACATGGGATGGATACTCAGGTGGAAAGGTCTTCAGACGGCCCCTCCTTCAGTTTTTGTCCCTCGCTTTGTCTCCATATTTGCTCCCTTGAGTATTTTGTTGCTCCTTCTAAGAAGGACCGAATCACCCCCACTTGGTCTTCCTTCTTTATGGACTTCATGTGGCCTGTGAGTTGCATCTTGGGCATTTTAAGGTTCTGGGCTAATATCCAATAATCAGTGAGTGAATACCATGTGTGTTCTTTTGTGATTGGCTTACCTCACTCAGTATGATAATTTCTAGTTCCATCCATTTACCTAGGAACCTCTCAAATTCATTGTTTTTAATAGCTGAGTAATACTCCATTGTGTAAATATACCACATTTTTTTAATCCATTCCTCAGTTGAAGGACATCTGGGTTCTTTCCAGCTCCTGGCTATTATAAATAAGGCTGCTATGAACATAGTTGAGCATATGTCCTTATTATATGTTCGAGCACCTTCTGGGTATATGCCTAGGAGTGGTATAGCTGGATGCTCGGGTAATGCTATGTCCAATTTTCTGAGGAACCGCCACACTGATTTCCAAAGTGGTTGCACCATCTTGCAGTCCCACCAACAATGGAGGAGTGTTCCTCTTTCTCCACACCCTCGCCAGCATCTACTATCACCTGAGTTTTTAATCTTAGCCATTCTGACTGGTGTGAGATGGAATCTCAGGGTTGTTTTGATTTGCATTTCCCTGACGACTAAGGATGCCGAGCATTTCTTTAGGTGCTTCTCGGCCATTCGAGTTTCTTCTGTTGAAAATTCTTTGTTAAGCTCTATACCCCATTTTTTAATAGGGTAATTTGGTTGCCTGGAGTCTAATTTCTTGAGTTCTTTGTATATATTGGATATTAGCCCTCTATCAGATGAAGGATTGGTAAAGATCTTTTCCCAATTTGTTGGTTGTCGTTTTGTCCTATTGACAGTGTCCTTTGCCTTACAGAAACTTTGCAATTTTATGAAGTCCCATTTGTCAATTCTCGATCTTAGAGCATATGCCATTGGAGTTCTGTTCAGGAACTTTTCCCCTGTGCCCAAGTATTCGAGGCTTTTCCCCACCTTCTCTTCTATTAGTTTCAGTGTATCTGGTTTTATGTGGAGGTCCTTTATCCACTTAGATTTGAGCTTTGTACAAGGGGATAAGAATGGATCAATTTTCATTCTTCTACATGTTGTCCTCCAGTTGAACCAGCACCATTTGTTGAAAATGCTGTCCTTTTTCCACTGGACAGTTTTAGCTCCTTTGTCAAAGATCAAGTGACCATAGGAGTGTGGGTTCATTTCTGGGTCTTCAATTCTATTCCATTGATCTTCCTGCCTGTCTCTGTACCAATACCAGGTAGTTTTTATCACTATTGCTCTGTAGTACAGCTTGAGGTCAGGGATGGTGATTCCTCCCGAAGTTCTTTTATTGTTGAGAATAGTTTTCGCTATCCTAGGTTTTTTGTTATTCCATATGAATTTGAGAATTTCCTTTTCTAACTCTGTGAAGAATTGAGTTGGGATTTTAATGGGGATTGCATTGAATCTGTAGATTGCTTTTGGCAAGATGGCCATTTTTATTATATTAATCCTGCCAATCCATGAGCATGGGAGATCTTTCCATCTTCTGAGATCTTCTTCAATTTCTTTCTTCAGAGACTTGAAGTTCTTGTCATACAGGTCTTTCACTTGCTTGGTTAGATTCACACCAAGGTATTTTATATTATTTGCAACTATTGTGAAGGGTGTCATTTCCCTAATTTCTTTTTCAGTCTGTTTATCTTTCATGTAGAGGAAGGCTACTGATTTGTTTGAGTTGATTTTATAACCAGCCACTTTGCTGAAGTTGTTTATCAGGTTTAGGAGTTCTCTGGTGGAAGTTTGGGGGTCACTTAAGTATACTATCATATCATCTGCAAATAGCGATATTTTGACTTCTTCCTTTCCTATTTGTATCCCTTTGACTTCTTTTTG
>NW_021618267.1:0-1276 GCF_004785775.1 Grammomys surdaster | reverse complement strand
CTGGCCTAGAATTCAGAAATCTGCCTGTCTCTGCCTCCCAAGTGCTGGGATTAAAGGTGTGTGCCACCACCACCCTGGAGAACTGACACTTTTAATGGATGAGTGCACACAAGTGGATAATTTACTATAACAAGTCAAGTGATAGCAAGGAACGTTAAAACAACACACAGGCATAAATCTGTGATTTTTAGGACAGCTTGGTCTACAAGTTAAGTCTAAAGGAAAAATGGGGCATTAGGCCCATCACTGGTTTTAGATCTAGCTGCAGAAGGCTATAAAGAGGACCTAGGGCAATAGGTGGACTGTTCTGTGTGCCCTTGAGGCCTTCAGCTTCCCTGGTATGAGCCTGGAGTATGGTGGGAAGTGAAAATAAGCCCACTACACACCCTCAAAACTTAGGTATACTTACCAGGGGATACAGGATGGTATCTCATGTACCCTTCAGTATGAGTTCTGGTGGGTGTTGCCCCACAAAGTTATCCAGATATCTGACCACCTCAGAGGTCCACAGGGGCTGGCCGCCCACTTCACAATATCTCCTGCAAGCCACCTAGCACCCTGAACTGAGGACAAGGACATATCCAAAGAAGGAATGAATATTCCATCCCTACCTGCCCCCTTGACAACCAGGCCCTGGCCTTTGGCTCACAATTCTAAGCATCTACTAAGTCAGCATCTCCAGGGGACCAGGAAACCAGGCAACCATTATGAGCTAATGCCAGCTCCTTCACAATTCTCCCCTCTCTATAACCCTACACCCCACCTCCACCATACCCCAGTCCTTCACCAACCACCACACAGCACTCAGGGGATGCTTTAATAACCTACATTCCTCCAAAGTACCCCAGTCACTTTCACTATGGATCCTTCTATCCCTTTCCTAGTACACACAAACCAGCCTATCATGTGCTAGGCACACATGAAACACAGAGCTCTCAGAAAGGATTCAAGTGGACCAAAGATGACAGACACCTAGACAAAAAGCACAATGAGCATTTCTCACTTGTACCACCAAGATACCGGCAGTACAACTTTGCCCTCACCAACTCCTCTTATACTGATTCACACCAAGAACCTTAGAGTGTGCCCATTAGAAATTCTCAAGGTGTCTTCAAACTTTCTCTCCAATGCTCACTACCACAGGATGATAACTGGATGGCTAGCCACATATCTATCTGTCTATCTATCTATCTATCTATCTATCTATCTATCTATCTATCTACCTATTAATCTATCTATCTATCTATCTATCATTTATCTATCAATCTAATAATCT
>NW_021618266.1:0-10007 GCF_004785775.1 Grammomys surdaster | reverse complement strand
AAAGCTTTCCACCAACTGAGAAACAAGTATTCAAACATCTAAGGGTGCAAAGCAATTGAAGACACAGTTCCACCTGCAACATTTTGCTTTGTGCTATGGATTAGTCTCAGCAGGTGGCCACATCCAAAGCCATAAACTGGAAAGCTTATGGATAGAATGTATTTCTTTATAGTTCTGGGGAATTGGAAGCCCAATCAAGTTGTCAGTAGTTTTGCTCCTACTGAATTTTCTTTCTTGTACATGGACACTGTTAGGCTGAAGTTTTGTGGACAAAAGCAAGATGACCTGATTCAAGAGGTCCCTGCCCTTCTCTACTGACCAGAAGCCTGCAATTACAAAAGCCCCTGCAGAGCTCGGGACAAAGCCAGGTCCTAGTTCCAGATGGTAAAGTGACTGTTGGAACTAAGGCCTACCTACAGAGCCCTACATCCACCAAATATGGCTATAACCCCCAAACCTCACCACCACATCACAACTTCCCCAATATCCTTTAAGAAGCCCCTAACCCAACCCAATCTTATGACTTCACTGCCCCCCAAGTCCTGTGAGTTCTGTGAACCTGCTTGAAATCTGCCCCAATAAATTTGTCTTTTTACTACAAATTTCACTCAATTTGATTTATTTTGTCAGTGGAGAAGCCATTCAGTCACCTTTTTACCATTTCCTCATGTAGTGAAGACCTCCCAGAGGAGAGACCCTCACTCAAGTCTCAGAAAGTAGCGACCACCCAGTAATCTGCTCGAGACACTGTGTACCAGAGCAATAGCAAGGTTTATTAGGGTGTGTGACAGCTAGCTGCCGGTCAATTCGTATGCCCACACAGGAGCTAAATTGACCCCAACAGCCAGTTTGAGAGGGGTTTTTAAGGGGAAAAACCCCAAACCAAGGAATGGGGAGGGGGCTCATGGTTGTTAAGGTGGCATAACATAAAAATATCGGAACATTCCAAAGGAACCCAACCTACATGAGTCAGGATCAGGTGAAAACTCTATGTAAGCTTACCTTTCTCAAGAATGTGGTCCTGCCCTGTCACTGTGGCCTTGCCCTGTCACTGCTGTTCTCAGTTTGGTTCCCAGCTTGGTTCCACCTAGTTCATTTGCATTCTTTCCTTTCTCTTTGCAGATAGGCCAGTTCCAGTAATGGTGACTGGTCTTTCCACATTCCTAACTTGCTTCATGGCTCAGTTTCTCAGAAAATTTTCCATGTCCTTATAAAGAAAGCCTAAAGAATATTTTATATGTCTAAAAAGGATTCTATATACCCAGTATCTATAATTTTTCACTCTACAGTAGCAAAGAGAGAGCTAGTTTAGGACATTAAACTCATCATGAGAGCAGTACCTAGTTAATCTAACCTTTAAATACTGTCACATTGAGGATGACGGTATCAGCTTATGAATCCCAATACCAATACATTCAATCACAACAAGAAGAATTGAATGTTGAATGCTCACAATCCTAGAGCATAATCTTACAGAAGGGTGAAATAAGCTTGGAATCAAAGCATGGGGGCACTAGTGGAGAAATACAAAGGACTTAGTATATAGAGTATAGCATAAAAACAATCATATAAAAAGATGGCCATTGAAACTTATAAAGAGTAAAATGTATCAGACTACAGAAATACCCATGATGTTGATGACATTAAAATCTTCCCTCCCTCCTTCCCTCCCTCCTTCCCTCCCTCCCTCCCTCCCTCCCTCCCTCCCTCTCTTCCTCCCTCCCTCCCTCCCTACCTCTGTAAAACTAGGTTTGACTTTAAAATTAAAAGAATCTCACTGTCCCAGGACACATCCTGGGAGGGGCACATTCCTTAGTCAGAGGACACTTGCTGGATTAACATTCAGAGGAGGAATGGAGAGGTTGATTAACATTCCTCAGACCATGGGGGTGGGGGACCCACCTGTGGGTGAGGAAGGCCCAAAGCACATAGACAGACAAAGGAGGTCCTTGCCACCTCATTCCCCAAAGACCAACCAGTTTAAAAGTCACATTCTTCTGCCAATCATATTGTGCCTAGTCACTGTTTCTCTGTTCTACCCCCATAGACCATATGAAAGCTATTCTTAGCTCCAACTTGGGGTTCTCCCTTCTTGCTTGCATGCAAGGGAACCCCAGTATACTGGAATCATTAAACCTCATGCTGGTTGCATCACGATCGGCGTCTCGTGAGTCATTGGGTAGCCATAATCTCCTGTGGCTTGAGTGGGGGTCTCCACTATCTGGGAAGCCCTTCATTTTGGTGCATGGGCCAGGAAGTTGTGACCACCCAAGTCTCTAAGGACCCACTTGGAGGTCCACATGCTTGAGCAGGTCTGTGTGCTGTGTGCTGTCCATCTGTTCTTTATTTTTGTGTTTGTGAAGAGTCTGTGCCTGTTACAAGGACAACGGACTCTATACTGTGCTTATGAGGTGTCTTTGCCCATGGCATGGGGCAACTGTCTGTGTACTGTATTTGTGATGTGTCTGTGTGCTTATGGCAGGGGCGACCGTCTGTGTAGCCTGGTCTCAGTGCTTGTGGCAGGAGTGGGAACCAGACAAGGCAGGGAGTGCAGTTTGCAACCCTGGGATAGAGTCAGGTTATGAATTCTGGGAGAGAATTTATGGGAAGTGGAAGCAGTGGGATAGATGTGTCCCACTTCCAGTGGTGGCACACTGCAAGCCACAGTTTACTAGAGGACACTCTAGATTTCTTTTTTATGGGAGATTGGGTCAGAAATGACCCCTTCTCTGTCTGAAGGTGGTCTTTGGCCACTGCCACCTGGGGCGGCGTCTGTTGAAGCTCTCATGGCGGCGTATGTCTGTGTCTAATTCTGTGTTGTTCATTGCTGGTCGTGTTAGGAATCTGTTAGATTTGGTCCAGTATAGGCTAGCCAAGTCATCTGACTCTGTTAGATTTGGTCCAGCATAGGCTGGCCACGTCGTCTGGTTATTGGATTCTTTCACCAGAAGTTTTTCTATGTCTTGATTGTGTAACCTGGTTTCTGCACCTGTGACAGGAGTGATAACTGTCTGTATTATCTGGTTTATGTGCTGCCTATGGCAGAAGTGAGCCATCTTGCTTGTTTTTCTGTTTTCTTGGCGAACTGCTTGTGTGTTGGTTGTCTTTCTATTTCATATTGGACTTTGACTGACATTATTTTGGACTGAATCTACTGTGTCAAATATCCTGAGTTAACAAGAGGTAACAAGGCCACCAGTAGAGAAAGAGCTAAAACAATTGTCTGCTCTCTGGTGTTATCAAAAGAAAAGGAACTCTCCAACTCCTACCAGAGAGATTCTTGGTTAAGCTTTCTTTGTCTATTGTGAGTCCTTGGTGTGCCAAATTTGTCCACCTGTCATTGTCTTTGTTTCATTAGAATAAGTGACTGTTATATATTTCATGTTCAGAAAGATAAAAAAGGTTAAAACTTCTGGCTTGATTTAGCTTAAAACTTGTTTAAAAGGCAACCTCAATTTCCAAAACAAAAGCTGATAGGTAAGTCCCCCTGCTCTGCAGCTGGAAGTGAGGCACAGAGCCAGAGGAGCCCTGGCAAAAATGATTCTTTGCACAAGCTGTTCTTGGGGAGGCCAAGAACTTTTTAGCTTTCCTGATAAAGAAACTGATATTTTATTTTTCCTTCCCCCCAGATTGACAAAGAGATTTCAGTGTAAGTTTTATCTGGGATCAAATAAGGTCCTGATGAACTGCTTCAGGAATTTGTAGATAGGCTGCTAAGAGGGCAGGTAGAATTGTTAGAGACCCTCAGGCAGGAGTCTCATTTACACAATTGGCTAAAGAGAATGCTAACTACAGTCCAAGCCATGCTTTCACAGTGCTGAGGTGATAAGGAATGTTCTAGGTATGGGGACAAAGATCATTTTAGGAAAGACTATCCAAAAAATAGAGACATAGACAGACAGCAGAATTATTTCCCTCGAATCTGTTCTCGGTGCAGGAAGGATAATCGTTGGGCGAGGCCTTAGGAAATAGGCCTAAATTAAGAACTTTCACATTTGAGTTAAGACAAAGCTCAGAGTGAGCTCAGCAGAAGCTGATGTGACATTCCTTTTGTCATGGTCACTCTGACTAGCCTTTAGAAAGGTGTTTTCCGGAACTATTTTTATTGCCTTGCTTCTTCCTTGGGAAGGAAAGGTCAGCCTCAGACCCAAAAACATTCACAAGAGACAGCTTATGGGCCAGGAGCTATATAATGGATTATGCTAGAGAAATTAGAAATACCACCTGACTTGCCTACTCCAGCTGCCATTCCAGGAAAGGCATATAGAATTATTATAGATTTTGAAGAGTGTTTTTATACTGTTCCTTTACATCCTGGTGAAGGTGAGAGGTTTGCATTCATTGAGTATGCTTGTAATTTTTGAGAGACCATGAAGCAATATCACTAGAAAGTTTTGCCTCAAGGAATGGCTAATAGCCTTACAAGAAGTTAAGAGTAAGAAAAAATAAAAAGCAGTTTCAATTAGCCTTTGGAGCCCTGCACCTGTGGTTAGGAGGCTAACACAGCTGGAGAAAACCTGCCACAGTCTCACTGATGTAAAAGCCCCCCCCCCCTTTTTGGCTTCTATGATAAGGAGCTGAAGGTTGTTTCTCCTAGGAAAAGCTGTGACTGTGATTATTGGGTTCAGCAAGTGACAAGGTGCTTTTCTCTTGAAATTACAGCTAGAAAAAGTAAGAAAATTTTGTTTGGATAAAAAATATAAGATGTGCATTTACTTCATTTTTGCTTCTGACTGGTTTTAAAAGTATAAAAATGGTCTGCATTTCTTGGTTATAGATTATTGGCCTATAAGTTATTGGATATGATTAAATATTTATTTATTTTATTGATGAGTACACTGTAGCTGTCTTCAGACACACCAGAAGAGGGCATCCAATCTCATTGCGGATGGTTATGAGCCACCATGTGGTTGCTGGGATTTGAACTCAGGACCTCTGGAAGAGCAGTCAGTGCTCTTAACCGCTGAGCCATCTCTCCAGCCCTTGGATATGATTAAAAATTTGCAACTTTAGTAACAGAAAGTTAGCTTAAAACTGGTAACTCAGGATTGGAGTCATTCAGAAACCAGATGTATAAAGATAGGCAGAGCCAAGTTGATTAAGTGCCTAGCAGAGGAGAAGGGCAATTTCCCTGAGCCATGGTTGCTGGACAAAACACCCTCCCCCTTCAAGATTATTCACCTGAGAGTTATATGTTTTTTATTTTTTAAAAAAAGAAAAGTAGATGAATAATGCTGAGACAAGTCACGTGACTCCAGCTTGGGAACTCTGCTTACAGGCGACTTGCCTGCTGTAAAGAGTTACAGGTTGTCCTGAGTCAGAGAGACAAAAGAATAGGCCTCTGTTTTGATACAGATACTAACTCATAATAAAGGGTAAGTTAGTTATTCACTGCTTAGAGTAGCCACCCATAAGGACCTTTGTACAGGTGATCAAAGCTGTAGAGGAAAGAATCTTTAGGCCAGAATCCCTCAGCCATCCAGACCAAGTGGCCAATATAATTACCTACATGAGTCTAGTAGAGAAACACCCTTCCCCCCACCACCACCCCCCATAAAAGCCTTTATTCCCCAAGAGTCTTGTAGGTTCTCACCATCAGGAGTGTTCTCCAGGTCAAAGAGCAAAAGAGGATACCAGAAAGAAAGAATGTTCCCTCAGACATGGGGGCACCATCAATTGACCAGACCGTGGTCAACAGCAGGTTACTTCTGACCAGTCCTGACTGGGACCTTCATGCGGCAGAAGGTAACGGGCATCAAAGCCCACACCAGATTCCATTGGCAGGTCTCAAAGGGACTCCCTGAGGCCCCCACTAATTTTGACCAAGATATGTGAGGTTAAGCAGGGATCAGATGAGTTTCCCACAGCCTTTCTAGAATAGCTCACAGAGACATTCTGTCAGTGTAGACAAGGCGATTAGATACCAGGAAAAAGCTTCAGAGGCTAGAGGGACTGCAGGATAAGTCATTAAAAGATTTAGTGTAAGCCGGGCGGTCGTGGTGCACATCTTTAATCCCAGCACTTGGGAGGCAGAGCCTGGCGGACTTCTGAGTTCGAGGCCAACCTGGTCTACAGAGTGAGTTCCAGGACAGCGAGGGCTACACAGAGAAACCCTGTCTCAAAAAAACAAAAAAACAAAACAAAACAAAAAAAAAACATTTAGTGTAGGTTACTGAAAGATAAAAGAGAGATAGGAAAAAGAAAGGTGACAGGAAAAGAATTTCCAGAGAACCTTGGTTATAGTAGTTAAGAGAAAGCAGAGAAGGGAGACTTCAATCAAAGGGAGATAGAAAACTCCTTGAAATGGATCCGTGTACACATTGCAAGTAAAAGAGTCATCTGCTGAGCCCGAGAATGCTCTAGCAAATGGTAGCCAGGGACTAGAAATCTCAGGCCTTGGGGAAAACACCCCCAGATGGCGAAGATATTAGCTCTGAGTGAAAATTCATGGACTACCCGAAAAATGGTGGACCAAGAGATGGGCTGGGTATCCCATTCATTTATGGTCATCCCATACTGTCCCTACTCTCTGTTGGGTCGAGACTTACTCCCCATGATGGGGGCCCAGAAACACTTCCTGCCCAACTGGCTACAACTAACTGGCCCAAGAAGAGAACCCACTGGTAGAGAAAAAGACCTCCTGCTGACCCCTGCTAGCAGCCGAGGTAACCTGCTTTACAGACAGGAGCAGTTTTTTCCATGCTGGTCAGAGATAAGCTGGTGCTACTGTGCTGAACGGAACAAATATCATCTGTCTTCTACTCCCCACCCCCGGGGCTTGTTGGAGCAGAAAGCAGCCTTGGAACTTGGAGCTGGCAAGCCACAGCCCATGTCCACAGGGCTATATACCAAGACAGAAGACTGCTCTGTTCACATCAGAAGAAATCTTAGATCTCTTGGATGCCCTGATGAAGCCAGCAACTGTGAGTATCCGTTGCACTGGACACCAGAAGGGAGGAGACTCAGTGGCCCGAGGCAATAATCAATCAGACAGATCAAGTGGCTTGAGAAATGGCTATACAGGAGACTGTCCAGGTTATGGGCCTACAAGAGACACGCACTGGAGATTGAGACTAGATTAATAGATGGCCTCAGAGAGTGAGGAAACTTATGGAAAAATTGAAACCTAGGAAGATGTTATTAGTCAAGGGGCCCATGTTACAGGCCCAGCAAGCAGTCTTGCTTTAGACATATGGCTGTCTTTAGAATCAAGGATGTAAGTCTCTCTGTGACTAAGAAAAGCCACTGATACAAGGAATATGTCAGGGTTTTCCCTGTATGAAGGCCTAAAGAAGCCATTGATTAAAGCTGTACAAGTTAAACCTGGATGTCCTTAGACACACCAGAATACTAGAGATGTCAGGACTATGGGACAAATGCTAAGGAGTTACTAATGTAATCTTGAAGTAGCTCAAGAAAAAGAATGTGTTGTACTCACCAAAGCTGAAATGTTGGTGATTTGAAGAACATTAGACATGGAGATGCAGAGTTTGGAGTTTGTCCACCAGTTGTTTTGGGTTTTTTGTTTGTATGATTTATATATTTGGGATTTTTCTGCATTATGCTCTTCTCCCTGTATTGTAGAGCAGCAGGATATATCTTGTGCCACTATATGTTAGAAGCATTTGATCTGTCACTTGACTTTCACTTTATAAGGGATTACAGTTAAGAGTGTAAGGGTCCATGATTAGCCTTCGAATGACAGTTCAGACTCACATATTATGTAAGCACAAAGTGATTTATTTTTCAGAAGTCCAGCACTCAGGGGTCTCCCATCTACAAAGATGGTGAGAACCTCAAGTGAGCTTGCAGGCTTGATTTAAATATTAGTGGAATATGGGGTAGGAGTAGGTGACCACTACCTTAATCAGAAGATCTGAAGAAGTTTGGAGAAGTGGCAGAAGAATGGTTGTCCCCTACGATACAAGGTGCTCAGGGTAATTCTGCTTGGTCCAGAGAATTCTGGAAGAATGGAAGATGGGTGGGGGAAGGGAAGCATACCTGTATGTTTCAAGCTCAGGTGATCTGATGAAGGTTGGAGAAGTGGCAGGAGAATGGAGGCTGCGGGGATAGCAGGCTGCTCATGGCTGATATGCTTGCTCCAGAAGACTCAGCAAGCATGAAATATGAGTAGGAAAAGGAAAGCTTATCTGTATGGTTCAGGCTCAGCAGGTCTCAGGAAGTTGGGATGTAGCTTACTTTGTCTGGCCTCAGTGGGAGAGGAAACACCTAGCTGTACAGAGTTCTTAAGAGTCAAGGCAGGGAGGATGGATAGAAAGATGGCTCCACACTTTGAGAGGAGAAGGGAAGGCCACTAGGGTAAGAATTTTGTGAGGGTTGTCTGGGTGCAATCAGTGAACTGGATGTAAAGTGAACAAGAAAAAATCTAAGAAGAATAAAATCTTTCCAATAAAACAATTCATGTGGTATTGTGTTCCAGCTACAAGCCTATGGAGAGCAGGACTTTGAGTATGGAGGTAAGAATATGGACCCTACATCCTTTTCTACAAGGAGTGGCACTAGTAGGAAATGTAGCCTTTTTGGAGTAGGTATGACACTGTCTGAGAAGTGTCTGAGAAGTGTTAAAAAGTCGACTTTGAAGTCATTTATGTTCAAGCTATGCCATGTATGGTGTACAGTCTCTTTCTGCTACCTGTGGACCAAACTGTAGAGTTCTCATCTCCATCACCATGTCCACATACATGCTGTCCTACTTCCCACCATGATGATAATGGACTAAACCTCAAAAACTGCAAGCCAGAACCAATTACATGTTTTCACTTTTACAATACTTGTGTTTGTCATGCTATCTCTTCACAATTGAAACCCTAAGAAAAATATTGATAGCACATCAACCTATGTTACAAGATATAAACTTGAATGCTGACTATCCTATCGTATAAAATCTCTAATATATGAATGTTGCTTTGATTTCAAACGTTATTTAATGTTTCTTATATAGTCTTCTATTAAGAATTTTAGCATTAACAAAATTAAAATGTGTGACCAAACAAGATGGATACACTGGGGATGACTGGTGTTCATTGGTTTACACATAAGAACCATGACTTGATGCTTGGCAGAGGTGGAGCACGCCTTTAATCCCAGCACTTGGGAGGCAGAAGCAGGTGGATTTCTGAGTTCAAGGCCAGCCTGGTCTACAGAGTGAGTTCCAGGACAGCCGGGGCTACACAGAGCAACCCTGTCTGAAAAAAACAAAAAAACAAAAAACAACAACAACAAAAAATAAATAAATAAAACAACAAAGAATCGTGACTTGAACTGTATCCATGACTAATCAATGATGTACAAGCCAGGCTGGATAAAACAGCATCTTAATAGAATTCATGAAAACCCATTAGAAACAACCATCCACCCTTTCACAGATAAACTGACATGAAAAGTCTGATTACAGAAGACCCTATACTGAAAGGACCAATTGATCACTTAGATGATGGGAATCCCACTGTATACATTTTAGCAGGAAAATATGTATCAGCAAGTTAAGGAGCAATAAAGGAACAAAACCCACAGAAGGAACATGAGAATCACCAAATAAACCTCACTAAATGGATTTACCACACATACAGTAAATTTCAATACCTAACCAAAAGTTTCAGATTACAAACTACAGTATTGAGCTACACCATTATACTTGAATAAACATGGCAAATAATTTACTTCCTTCAAGGATAAGAAAAAGAGATGGAATGAGACGTTTGTCTTGAAACTAAGGAACACTATGATGTCTAACATCTACAACAAATTGTTTATGAGCATAGAGTTTTTCCTTGTATGAGTGCTTTCCTATTTCTTTCTTGTTTTTTTTTTTTTTTTTTTTTTTTGGTTTTTCCAGACAGGGTTTCTCTGTGTAGTCCTGGCTGATCTGTAACTCACTCTGATCTGTTCAGGCTGGCCTCGAACTCAGAAATCCTCCTGCCTCTGCCTCCCAAGTGTTGAAATTAAGTGCTTTCCTATTTCATCACATCAAGATAATGTATAAAGAC
>NW_021618265.1:0-6559 GCF_004785775.1 Grammomys surdaster | reverse complement strand
CATTCTTTCAACATCTTTATTTAAAAACCAGTTCTGTCAATATATTTATTTAATTAGCAATTCTGTCTCTCAATATCTTTATTTAATAAACAATTCTGTCAATGTATTTATTTAATAACCAGTTCTGTCAATGTATTTATTTAATAACCAATTATGTCAATATCTTTTTAATAATTACTTTTGTAATAACCTATACTGTCAATATCTTCATCTCAAAACCAATTCTATCAATATCCTAATTTAATAACCAATTCTGTCAATATCATTATTTAATAACCAATTCTGTCAATATTTTTCTTTAAAAACCAATTGTGTCAACTTGTTTATTCAATAACAAGTTCTGTCAATATTTTTATTTAAAAACCAATTCTATCAATACCTTTATTTAAAAACCAATGATGTCAATATCTTTATATAATAACCAATTCTGTCAATACCTTTAATAAGCCATTCTGTAAATACCTTTAATTAATATCCAATTCTGTCAGTATCTTTATTTAATATCCAGTTCGGTCAGTATTTTTATTTAAAAAACATTTATGTCAATATCTTTATTTAATAACCAATTCTGTCAATATTTTTATTTAATATTCAATTCTGTAATAACCAATTCTGTCAGTATCTTTATTTAATAACCGATTCTGTCTGTACATTTATGTAATAAACAGTTCTGACAATATCTTTATTTAAAAAATATTCTGTCAATATCTTTATTTGATAACCAATTCTGTTAATATATTTATTTCATAAACAGTTCTGGCAATAACTTTACTTAATAACCAATTCTGTCAATATCTTTATTTATTAAAGAGTTCTGTCAATATCTTTTTTAGTAACCAATTCTGTCAATATCTGTATTTAATAACCAATTCTCTCAATATCTTTATTTAATTAGCAATTCTGTCTCTCAATATCTTTATTTAATAAACAATTCTGTCAATATATTTATTTAATAATCAGTTCTGTCAATATCTTTATTTAATAACCAATTCTGTCAATATCTTTATTTAATAATCAATTATGTAATAAACAATGCTGTCAATAGTAATCCATCATAGTTCATGTGATATCAGAAATATATAAAGCTGAAATATCAATAGTCATCAGTCATAGATAATATTAAGTCAGAAATAAATGAAAATGAATAATCAATATTCACCATTCGTGGATAATACTAAATCAATTAGAAATGAACTTAAATAATCAAGTGTAATCAGTCATAGTTCATGTGATAGCAGAAATAATTAAATCTGAAATATCAATAGTCCTCAGTCATAGATAATACTAAGTCAGAAATAAATGAACATGAAAAATCAGTATTCACTATTCATGGATAATAGTAAATCAGATAGAAATTAACATGAATAATCAACATTCAGAATTCGAGGATAATAGTTAATCAGAAAAAAATGAGGAAGAATAATCAATAGTCATCAGTCATACTTAATAGTAAATCAGAAAAATATGAAGCTGAAATATCAATAGTCATCCATCATAGATAAAAGTAAATAAGATTTAAATGAACATGAATAATCAATATTCACCATTCGTGGATAATAGTTAATCAGAAAAAATGAAGGTGAATAATCAATAGTCATCAGTCCTAGTTCATAGGAAATCAGAAATAAATAAAGCTGAAGTAACAATAGTCATCAATCAAAAATATAGTAAGTCATATATAAATGAACATGAATAATCAATGTTCACGATTCGTGGATATTACTAAATCAGAAATAAATGAACATGTATAATCAATAGTCATCAGTATTAGTACATGGAAAATCAGAAATAAATAATGCTGAAGTATCAATAGTCATCAGTCATAGATAATAGTAAGTCAGAAATAAATGAACAGAAATAATCAATATTCACCATTCGTGGATAATAGTAAATGTGAAAAAAAACATGAATAATCAATAGTCATCAATCATAGTTAATAGGAAATCAGAAATAAGTAAAGCTGAAATATCAATAGTCATCAGTCATAGATAAGAGTAAGTCAGAAATAAATAAACGGGAATAATTAATATTCAAGATGGTCGATAATAGTAAATCAGATATAAATGAACATGAATAATCAATTGTCATGAATCATAGTTATTTGTAAACCGGAAAAAAATAAATTTCAAATATCAATAGTCATCAGTAATAGATAATAGTAAGTCAGAAATAAGTGAACATGAATTATCAATGTTCACCATTCATGGATAATTCTAAATCAGAAATAAATGAACATGAATAATCAATAGTAATCAGTCATAGTTCATTTGATATTAGAAAGAAATAAAGCTGAAGTATCAGTAGTCGTCAGTCATAGATGATAGTAGGTCAGATATGAATGAACAGGAATAATCAATATTCACCATTCGTGGATAATAGTAAAGCAGAAATAAGTGAACATGAATAACCAAAATCATCAGTTATAGTTAACAGGAAATCAGAAAAAATTTAAGCAGAAATATCAATAGTCATCAGTCATAGATAATAGTAAGTCAGAAATAAATGAACATGAATAATCAATATTCACCATTCGTGGATAATAGGAAATCAGATATAAAAGAACAGGAATAATCAATCGTCATCAGTCATAGTTCATAGAAAATGAGAAATATAGAAAGCTGAAATATCAATAGTCATCAGTCATAGATAATAGTAAGTCAGAAATAAATAAACATGAATAATCAATATTCACCCTAAGTGGTAAACAGTAAATCAGAAATAAATGAACATGAATAATCAATAGTCATCAGTCATAGTTGATGGGAAATCAGAAATAAGTAAAGCTAAAATATCATTAGTCATCAGTCATAGATAAAAGTAAGTCAGAAATAAATGAACAGGAATAATCAATATTCATGGCTCGTGGATAATAGTACATCAGAAATAAATGAACATGAATAATCAATAGTCATCAGTCATATTTCATAGCAAACCAGAAATATATAAAGCTGAAATATCAATAGTCATCAGTCATAGATAATAGTAAGTCAGAAATAAATGAACATGAATAATCAATATTAAGCATTCATGGATAATTGTAAATCAGATATGAAAGAACAGGAATAATCAATAATCATCAGTCATACTTAATAGTAAACGAGAAAAAAATAAAGCTGAAATATCAGTAGTCATCAGTCATAGATAATAGTAAGTCAGAAATAAATGAAGATGAATAATCAACATTCAGAATTCGTGGATAATAGTAAATCAGAAATAAATGAACATGAATAATCAATATTCACCATTATTGGATAATAGTAAATCAGATATAAATGAACATGAATTATCAATATTCATCAGTCACAGTTATTAGGAAATAAGAATTAAATAAAGTGAAATATCCATAGTCATAAGTCACAGATAATAGTAAGTCAGAAATAAATAAACATGAATAATCAATAAAAAAAATCGTGGATAGTAGTAATTCAGAAATAAATGAACATGAACAACCAATAGTCATATGTCATAGTTAATAGGAAATCAGAAATATAAAAGCTGAAAAATCAATACTCATCAATCATAGATAATTGTAAGTCAGAAATTAATAAACATGAATAATCAATATTCACCATTCGTGGATAATAGTAAATCAGAAATATATGAACATGAATAATCAATCGTCATCAGTCGTAGTTAATACGAAAAAAGAAATTAATAAAGCTGAAATATCAATAGTCATCAGTCATAGATAATAGTAAGTCAGACATATGTGAAAAGGAATATTCAAAATTCACAATTCGGGAATAATAGTAAATCAGAAATAAATGATCATGAATAATCAATAGTCATCTGTCATAGTTAATAGGAAATCAGAAAGAAAAAAAGCTGAAATATCAAAAGTCATCAGTCCTAGGTAATAGTAATTCAGAAATAAATGAACAGGAGTAATCCATATTCACCATATATACTATATGTCATATACGTTATATATATAATAATATTTACATAGAATAATGTGTGATATAATTTAAATGATACAATATGTCGTTTAAAATTCATGTAATATATAATATGCATGATGCAGTATGCAATTTATGTAATTTATGTAATAAATAACACATATAAAAATATATATTATACTATATTCAATATATAATGTATAATATAATAATACATTATATCAAACTGAGGAAAAAACAGGAACTCAACTGCGGGGCATTGGGATGTCAAGTGTAAGTTCGCTTCATGGGGCACCATATATTAGTCACGATGTTTTGATCCTATAGGAATCGCCAAATGTTACCTAGTAGACAGCAGCACACAGAAAGGCTTAGCCAGGTCATAGCAGCCCTTCGGGGTCCTATATATATGTATCTATATAAAACAACATGTAGTATATAATATAGTAACATTAAATATGTATAATGTATATAATATATATGCACACAATAATATATACTTTATGTCATATACGTTATATATATAATAACAATATATACATAGACTAATGTGTGATATAACTTACATGATACAATATGTCGTTTAAAATTCATGTACTATATAATATGCATGACACAGTATGCAATTTATGTAATTTATGTAATAAATAACATATAGAAATATATGATATACTATATTCAATATGTAATGTATAATATAATAATATATTATATAAAACTCAGGGAAAAACAGGAACTCAACTGGGGAGCATTGGGATGTCAAGTGTAAATTCCCTTCCTGGGGCACCATATATTAGTCACGATGTTTTGATCCTATAGGAACCGCTGAATGTTACTTAGTAGACAGCAGCACACGGAAAATCTCAGCCAGGGCATAGCAGCCCTTCGGGGTCCTACATATATGTATCTATATAAAATAATATATAGTATATAATATAGTAACATATAATATGTACAATGTACATAATATATATGCATACAATAATATATATACTGTATGTCATATACATTATATATAAGATAACAATATATACATAGATTAATGTGTGATATAATTTACATGATACAATATGTCATTTAAAATTCATGTAATATGTAATAATATTATAATATTATATTACATTACATTATGTTATATTAATATTTAATTAATATATTCATATAATATTAATTAATATTAATATTATTTATCATATATTATTATATTTATTATATTTATTATATTTATCATCATATTTATTTTATTATTATATTAATATATTAATATATTATATTATTATATTAATATTATTTTTAATTAATATATTAATTAATATTAATTAATATTAATATTATAATATATGTAATATATTTTATAATAACAGCGTTATCTATATATTAAATATTATGTACATCATTGTAAGTGACCAAAATTTTTCTCCACTGATCCTGATTACCGTGTTCTGACACCGCCGCTCTCCCAGGGAACTTCCATAGTCGTAGGCTAAACTGAGCTAACCCGCCTGGCCCCAAAGCAAAGGAAAACAATCCAGCACCTCCATAGGGTCAGACTTTTATCCACCCCACATGTTGTTGCCCTGTTTTCCCCGGGATATTTAATTTGTCTGTCATATTTAATTTATACGTTATATTTAATTTATACATTATATTTAATTTATATGTAAGATTTAATTTATATAATATAGTTCACGTATACAGTATGTTTAATGTACACGGCATATTTTACATGTACAGCATATCTATTGTTGGCAGCCTATCTACCGTGCGCAGCATGTCTAACGTATACGGTGTATCTCGTGTATACAGTGTGTAACGTATACAGTGTATTGAGTGTATATGGAGCTTTTAATATATATGGTGCATTTCATGTGTACGGAATGTTTAATGTATACAGTCTGTATGTATTTCGTATATTTCATATAAATAGGCATAAACCACGTGACCTCTCTGCCTTCCCCTCCCTCTTCGCCATCACCTTTGCTCGATCTCCTGAATAAACCTCCTGTGGAACCCTGTGACCTGGCACACTCGGTCGTGAGCCACGTGCATTGAACAACATGTATGTATGCCGTAAACACACACGAAGCCAGATGAAATATGGCCTGATATGGTGGGGGTAGTTGGAGGGAACTTATATATATATACATATATATATATATATAAATACATTTATTTGTACATAAATTTATATAAATATATACATATGTATATAATATATAATATATTTTATATTATATATATTAATATTATATTTATATATGATATTTATATATGATATTTATATATCTTATATTAAATATATTATATTATGTATTATATTATATTATATTATAATTATATTATATATATATGTTATATACTATATAATATTTTATATAATATAATATTATATTATATATAATATAAAGTATGTATTTAATACTTTGTAGTATATTACATATACTATATTATATATTATAATTATTATAATTCATTATTATTATATATTATTATATATTATTATATATTATATATTATTATATTATATATATTATGTATTATACATTATTATAATTCATAATTATAATTCATTATCTAATATAACAATATAATTATATTAATATGATATACTGTATTAAATAAGATATATATTGAGATATATATTAAGATATATATTGATG
>NW_021618264.1:0-2777 GCF_004785775.1 Grammomys surdaster | reverse complement strand
GATCCATCCCATTGGCAAACACCATTCCCTGAGACTATTAATGGTACTCTGTTATACTTGCAGGCAGGAGTCTAGCATGGCTATCATCTTAGAGGCTCTATGCAGCAACTTACTGAAATAGATGCAGACACCAATAGTCAAACTTTGGATGGTGCTTAGGGACTATTATGGAAGAACAAGAGCCAGGACTTCAGCCCCTAAAGGGATAGGATCTCTACAGGAAGGTCAATAGAGTCAACTAACCTGGACCCTTAGGGCTCTTGGAGACAGAACCTCCTACCAAACAACATACACAGGCTGGACATAGGTCTCCCTGCACATATGTAGCAGATACTCAGCTTTGTCTTCATATGGACCCTGAACACATGGAGCAGGGGGCTATCCCAAAAGCTGATGCCTGTATGTAAGATATGCATATCTATCTGGGCTGCCTTATCTGAACTCAGTGGGAGCAGAAGCACCTAGTCTCAAACAGATTGGAAGTGACAATGTGAGGGGAATAATATAAAAATTAAATGGTTACAAATGTTCCTCCCCCTAAAAGTTTTCTGCAAAATATAAAATCAAAACCATCATGTTGTGAGAAAAATGAGTTTGTAGAAGATATTACAGGTTATTGGCAGGGTCCCAAAATGTTGATATCATTCAAAAGATTAAATTCTGAAACACACAGATTTTAGGTCTTTCATTTCTATCTACGCCATTTTACATTTCTACTTTGCAAAGAGAAGATACTGGAATTCAGCAATTTTTTTCTGCATGGAAGCATGTACCTGTCTCATTGGAAACTTCATTTTCGGGAAAATGGGCACAAATTTTTTGGTTCATATGTAGCTACATAATTTTGATATATATTTATCTATATATTTAACAGATATTACTATATTTATTCCTCTCATAAATCATGTATAAGTTATAAATTCCAGGCACTTTATTATTTTGTGTAAGCCTCCAATGCCCTGAATGTAACACAATATTTACTACATCATGTAATATTAAATGTGTAACAATTGGGTTGTACAGATTTTAATTTTTTCCTTCCTAAAGTGATTAAATGGAAACACAACATTTACATGGCATCAATTTCTCTCAAATGATTTATAAATAAAATAAGAAGTATACTGAGTTGTGTGAGGAGAAAAGGTAGGGTAGATCAAGAAAACGTTCTTTGATGAATAGGAATAAATGATGTCGTAAGACTCTCATAGAATTAAAGATTTTCTAAGTTTAAGACAAAGCCAGGAATGTTGAATTAATGAGTATTTGCTTTAGTTTATTAGACTATAATGATGCTCAAAGAGTATCACAGAATTTTATGGTTTATGTGTAGTTACAAAATTTTTATTATAAATATACACATATTTTAAATTTCATAAATGTGTTTCTGTATTGTGGAGTGAATAGACTTGTAGGTAGATTTGATCATGAAATCCAGATACCTTAAACCCCTATGACCCAGATTCACAGGAAGTTGTGAGTTAGCAAAATTTCATGCTGGTAACTGAGGATGGACCATTTGCAAGGAAATACTGCTTAGCTATTAAAAACAATGACATCATAAATTTTGCAAGCAAATGGATGGAACTAGAAAATATCACCCTGAGTAAGGCAATCCAGAACTAAAATGACATATATGGCATTGTTAAGTAGATTTTACCCAAAACTTCACAATACCCATCATTCAACTCACAGAGCATGTGAAAAATAGAAAGAAGGAAGGCCCAAGTGTGGATGCTTCAATCCCACTTAGAAAAGGAACAAAATAATCATAGAAGGCAGAGGGAGAGAGGAACCTGGGTGGGATAGGGAAGGCGGAGAAAAAAATGGTGTCTCAGCTTTGGTGTCTCATATTTTAAAATTTAGATATATTTCAAACAATGAAAACTGTGGTACACACACCGATGTTCCTCCTGTGGCCCACTCCAAGTCTTCAGATATGTGAAGTTGTTGACTCTGTAGGAAACAAGGAAAATAGCTTCCTATTTTCACTTTTATTCCAAGGCCTTGTGGAAAATTCCAAATGTTGAAAATGTCATACTCTACACATTGATTTTCCCTGTGATTCATGTTCACCAGTTCTCCAACAGGGTTAGTAAATACCCTGGTCTTTAGCAAGGAAATCACCTAAATGAGATACATCATTAGATGATTATACATGTATATTAAATAAGGCAATACAAAATTGAGAATGTCCTCTAATTTTTTTTATTTCTTTTTTTTTTTTGAACATGAAATGCTTTTTTTTATAGCATGTTTTACAAGGGGAGGGGGTAAGAGGGTCCAGGTGGTGGAAAAGTACAAAATCTTCTTGGCCTGTGCCTTGAAACATGTCATGGTCTATATGGTACACTGCCTTGAATTATGATCTACCTGCAGTTCTTCAGAAGATATGGTACACTGCTTGAGTTATGGTCTCCCTGCTATTCTTAAGAAGACATGGTACTCTGCTTTGAGTCTATCTGCAGTTTCTAAGCAGGATCTTGCAGTTGCCAAGCTTCAGAGGACATTGTGCAGGTGGGGAAAGGTAGGGGGTAAGGGTAAGGGCGAGGGTCCTGGCTTCTGGCATCTCCCCCTTCTCTGTTTAGTTAGAGAAGGCGTCTTATGTTCAATCCCAACTATGTGAGTTTTGAATTTGGATGTCTAATTATGGGGGGTCTTAGACAAGTTCACAACCCCAAAACACTGATGTGAGACGAGTCACATCGATGGTCGAAGGCTTTAGGCTGTCGACGATGGGCAACGTCAAGGGACTCTGATGTGGGTGAAAGGAGGGTGAG
>NW_021618263.1:0-3271 GCF_004785775.1 Grammomys surdaster | reverse complement strand
ATTTTTTCATCAGTACAGAAGATGAAGTAGTAAGTTAGAGAGAGGTCTATGTAATATTATAAGAGGATATGGAAGTAACAATGGGGAAGTATGAAGAATATCTTGTGACGTGCATGATCACATCTAATTACTGTCTCTCTAAAGATTGCTAATGACAGCTTGTGTATTAAGGAGAATATTTTGATGGTAGAGGTATAAAAGTGCAGAGAAAGCCAGGCAGTTGTGGCACATGCCTTTAATCCCAGCACTTGAGAGGCAGAAGCAGATGGATTTCTGAGTTCGAGGCCAGCCTGGTCTACAGAGTGAGTTCCAGGACATCCAGGGCTACACAGAGAAACCCTGTCTTGAAAAACCAAACCAAACCAAACCAAAGTGTGTGTGGGGGAGGAAGGGATAGGGAGGGGGAGGGGGGATGAGGAAAGAGAGAGAGAGAGAGAAAGGGAGAGGGAGAGAAAGAGAGAGAGAGATAGAGAGAGAGAGAGAGAGAGAGAGAGAGAGAGAGAGAGAGAAAACAAAATAGAGAAAGAGGAGATGACAAGATGACAGATGACAGTGCATCTGGGGACTAATTAAAACCCATTGCTTCTGGCACAGCAGGAGCACACTGTGTAGCAAAGAGGCTCATCTAGTGGAGTGCAGGAAGCAGAGATGGGGTGCCTATGCTAGATGCTCCCTTCTTTCTCTTTTGTTACATTTCAAAGAAGCACTTGGTTTCTTTGATGAAGCTATCCACATTCCTTCTTGGACTCATTGTGTTGATGATTGCCTGCAGTGCCCTTTCAGACACATTAAGAAGTGTCATTTTGTAGAATTTTCTTAGTTCAGTCAAGTTGTCAGTCGTGTTTAACCATAATAAACACAATCAAATCAACTTGACACCCAAGTACAACTCCTTAAATCATTCAGAAATTTCCAAATAAAAACAATATCATCATCATGATTTTACTTATCATGGTAGAGATAGCCTGTGTACAACTGAAAGTACAGTAATCTACTCCTTTAATCCCAGCAGTCTTAGCTTGCTCAGCAGCCAACATTTGCAAATGTTTTCTGAGACTCAGACTAACTTCTTGGCTGTCATTCCCTATAAAATAGTATAAAAAGTCAAATGTAGAAACTTCCAACATACAATTGCATAGAGTAAACGTTGTTCTCATTCTAAAACAGAGAACCAGGAGAATGTCAAGAAAGTATGGGCCCAAAGCAAGAAGGAAAACCACTGGTGCACACATAAAATCTTGCATCTTCATGCTCATCATCAGGGTCACACGACACTGCAGTGTGACCTCAAAGGGCTTCCTGATGGGTTACCTGCATTCTCTACCCACAGCAGTTGTCAGCAGATGTTTCATGTTTCTGGCTTTTCCAGTTTTCTTGGATTCTAATTTTGCCTTCAGCTTTATTTTTAGTGATTTAGTTAATAGATTCAAGGTATGCACATCAAAATACCACCAGGTATTTCTGATGCTTATTGTTCCATTTGTGAGCAAATGAATAAGACCTAGAGAGTTAAAGTCATTTCAAAAGTGAAAAACCAAGTTAGAAGACACACACTATTGGATATAGACTTCTCACCAAGCTCTGGTCATCATAATAGTAGGTGTGGGTGTAACTAGACCAGAGACTAATGTATGTTTTGATAAAGTACAAGATAGTATTTTAGCACTTCTCACTAGATGGTTTCTGTCACAAATATTTGCTGTTGTATGAAGGTAGCCACAGAGAATTCATAAATAAATGTTTCTCTCTTTCTCTTTTCTTGTTTCCTCTTATATTTGTTTCTACCTTCTCTTTCCCATCATTACCTACCTACCTACCCACCTCTCTCTCTCTCTCTCTCTCTCTCTCTCTCTCTCTCTCCCTCACTTCCTCCCTCCCTCCTTCCCTCCCCTCCCTGTCACACACACACACACACACACACACACACACACACCATGTATGTCTTTATATGCTATTGCGGCTGTAATTTTCATGAACTAATATTTCAAACTTACTGTGGTAAATAAAAAGAAATCATGACATTAGCAAGACTCAGACATTTCCATAAGCACTCAGGACTACCAGCCCAGGATGGCACCACTCCCAATGGGCTGGGACTTCTCTCAATCATTAATCAAGAAAATGTCCCATAGACCTGCCCACAGGCCATTCTCATGAGGTTATTTTTCTCAACTGAGGTTTCAGATTGATTCTAGCTTGTGTTAGGTTAGCATAGAACTAGACAGCAAAATAGATAAATGTGCTTCTTTGTTTCAGTCATTGCTTTAATTTGAGTTTCACCAGCTGAGTTTACTGGAACCTCCAGTATACTCCTGGGAAACCAACCACAACACAAGCACCCATAAGCATGATCTCTCATCCTCTGGACTACTATGTGGTGTTGGATTATCTGTCTCTGTGTCACAGGGGAGAAAACGGTCACAAAATTAACTATTTTAAAAAGATGAGATGCCTGCACTTTGAATTGGCCTAGTTCCTGTGGACATTAAATACCACATCATGTCTCCAGAAATTCTTAAGTAAGAAGAGAAAAGTCTGGGATAGGATTTGAGAAAACAGGACAGTGGATACAGCCATTTTCTTGTCCTAGGCAAAAAAATTTTCTCTCAGGTACTGAAATTAAAAATGGCAAAGAAAGCCTCAGGCTGCATTCATGACTATTGATATGGGAGATGTTTTAAGGATAAAAGGGAGTCTGATTTCTTGCTAGGACAGATAGTGAAGATGTCTGGTTATGTAACCCCTGGAAAACAGAAATGTCTGTTTTCAAGAGTCTAACTCTGAGTGGCACACTATCTTCTTCTTTTTGTTTTTGTTTTTTTTTTTTGTTTTTTTGCTTTTTTGCTTTTTTGCTTTTTTTTTTGTTTTTTCGAGACAGGGTTTCTCTGTATAGCCCTGGCTGTCCTGGAACTCACTCTGTAGACCAGGCTGGCCTCGAACTCAGAAATCTGCCTGTCTCTGCCTCCCAAGTGCTGGGATTAAAGGTGTGCACCACCACTGCCCGGCCACGCTATCTTCTTGATCTTTGGTAATCAGATGATTGAGTGGAAGAGGAGCATGATGGGCGAGGACTACTTGGGTTAAATACAAAAGCAAACAAGAATCACAATTGTAGGTACTAGGACATTCAAGTAAAGTAAGATGAAGAATATTATATTCTCTGTGGCTCTCTTGGACAGCTCAGGATGTTTAGAAGAATTTCCTGAATATTACAGGGATGGATCCTTCTCTCATGGTCAATATTGGACCCATGTCCTGCTCCCCTGATAAC
>NW_021618262.1:0-1003 GCF_004785775.1 Grammomys surdaster | reverse complement strand
TACACGTGACATTTCAGTAAGGACATGTGTTTGGTTGAAAGCATAAAGACATGTACCATCCGGCCATGTATATTTCATAGTTTCATATGGCATGTCCAAGAAAGTCGCTAGATTCCAGCAGAAAAGCCCTTTACAACAAATTAAACAAACCTATTATAAAATGCATTGCAATCCATTCATACTTCCAGAGCTAAAGGAAAGTACAATACAGCTCAAAAGACTTAAACTACGTTATATGTAACATTTTTAGTTAAGACTTGTTTTTGAAATATCATGTCCAAGAAAGTTGCTAGATTCCAGCAGAAATGCAGGAATATTGAACAAACCTACTGAGAAATGCATTGCAATGCATTTGTTCTTCCATAGCTAAAGGCAAGTACAAAACAGCTAAAAACACTTAAACAACATTACTTGTGACATTTCAGTTATGACTTGTGTTTGCTTTACAGCATAAACACTTGTACCATCCGGTCATGTATACTTCTTTGTTTCACATGGCATGTCCAAGTAAGTTGCTACATTCCAGCAGAAAAGCACTATACTACTTATTGAAAAAACGTACTGTACAGATAGACACATTTCAGTGCATTCGTACTTCCAGAGCTAAAGGCAAGTACAACAAAGCTGAAAACATTGAAATCACATTACATGTGACATTTCAGGTAGAAGGTGTGTTTTTTTTAAACACTTGTACCATACGGCCATTTATATTTCACTGTTTCATATGTCAAGTCCAAGAATGTTGGTTAGATTCCCATAGAAAAGCACTATACAACGTAGTAAAAAAAAATACTGTAAAAATAAGCGCATTGCAAAGCATTCCTACTTCCAGAGATAAAGCAAACTAAAACACAGCTGATCACAATGAAATCATGTTACATACTACATTTCAGTTAAGATGTGTGTTTGGTATAAAGCATAAACACTTGTACCATCCCGCCATGTATATTTCATTGTTTCTTATGACATATCCAATTAAGTTGTTAGAATCCACAAGAAATGC
>NW_021618261.1:0-2413 GCF_004785775.1 Grammomys surdaster | reverse complement strand
TGTTATTCCATATGAATTTGAGAATTTCCTTTTCTAACTCTGTGAAGAATTGAGTTGGGATTTTAATGGGGATTGCATTGAATCTGTAGATTGCTTTTGGCAAGATGGCCATTTTTATTATATTAATCCTGCCAATCCATGAGCATGGGAGATCTTTCCATCTTCTGAGATCTTCTTCAATTTCTTTCTTCAGAGACTTGAAGTTCTTGTCATACAGGTCTTTCACTTGCTTGGTTAGATTCACACCAAGGTATTTTATATTATTTGCAACTATTGTGAAGAGTGTCATTTCCCTAATTTCTTTTTCAGTCTGTTTATCTTTCATGTAGAGGAAGGCTACTGATTTGTTTGAGTTGATTTTATAACCAGCCACTTTGCTGAAGTTGTTTATCAGGTTTAGGAGTTCTCTGGTGGAAGTTTGGGGGTCACTTAAGTATACTATCATATCATCTGCAAATAGCGATATTTTGACTTCTTCCTTTCCTATTTGTATCCCTTTGACTTCTTTTTGCTGTCTAATTGCTCTGGCTAAGACTTCCAGTACTATATTGAATAGGTAGGGGGAGAGTGGGCAGCCTTGTCTAGTCCCTGATCTTAGTGGGATTGCTTCAAGTTTCTCTCCATTTAGCTTGATGTTGGCTACTGGTTTGCTGTAAATTGCTTTTACTATGTTTAGGTAGGGGCCTTGAATTCCTGATCTTTCCAAGACTTTTATCATGAAGGGATGTTGAATTTTGTCAAATGCTTTCTCAGCATCTAGTGAGATGATCATGTGGTTTTTTTCTTTAAGTTTGTTTATATAGTGGATTACATTGATGGATTTCCGAATATTGAACCATCCCTGCATTCCTGGGATAAAACCTACTTGATCATGATGGATGATTCTTTTGATGTGGTCTTGGATTCGGTTTGCTAGAATTTTATTGAGTATTTTTGCATCGATGTTCATAAGGGAGATTGGTCTGAAGTTCTCTTTCTTTGTAGGGTCCTTGTGGGGTTTGGGTATGAGTGTAATTGTAGCTTCATAGAACGAATTGGGTAGTGTTCCTTCTGTCTCTATTTTGTGGAATAGTTTGAAGAGAATTGGTATTAGGTCTTCCTTGAAGGTCTGATAGAATTCAGCACTAAAACCATCTGGTCCTGGGCTTTTTTTAGTGGGGAGGCTTTTGATGACTGCTGCTATTTCCTGAGGGGTTATGGGACTATTTAGATGGTTTATCTGCTCCTGGTTTAACTTCGGTACCTGGTATCTGTCTAGGAAATTGTCCATTTCATCCAGGTTTTCCAGTTTTGTTGAGTATAGGCCTTTGTAGTAGGATCTGATGATTTTTTGAATTTCTTCAGTTTCTGTTGTTATGTCTCCCTTTTCAGTTCTGATTTTATTAATTTGGATACTGTCTCTGTGCCCTCTGGTTAATCTGGCTAAGGGTTTATCTATCTTGTTGATTTTCTCAAAGAACCAACTCCTGGTTTTATTGATATTTTGTATTGTTCTTTCTGTTTCTATTTGGTTGATTTCAGCCCTGAGTTTGATTATTTCCTGCCTTCTACTCCTCCTGGGTGTATTTGCTTCTTTTTGTTCTAGAGCTTTTAGTTGTGCAGTCAACTTGTTAGTGTGTGCTATTTCCAGTTTCTTTTTGTAGGCACTTAGAGCTATGAGCTTTCCTCTTAGCACTGCCTTCATGGAGTCCCACAAGTTTTGGTATGATGTGTCCTCATTTTCATTGAATTCTAAAAAGTCTTTTATTTCTTTCTTTATTTCTTCCTTGACCAAGTCATCATTGAGTAGAGAGTTGTTCAGTTTCCATGTGTACGTGGGTTTTCCATTGTTTTTGTCATTATTAAAGACCAGTCTTAGTCCGTGGTGATCTGATAAGATGCAAGGGATTATTTCAATCTTTTTGTATCTGTAGAGGCTTGTTTTGTGACCAATTATATGGTCTATTTTGGAGAAGGTACCATGAGGTGCTGAGAAAAAGGTATATTCTTTTGTTTTAGGATGAAATGTTCTATAGATGTCTGTTAAGTCCATTTGGTTCATAACTTCTGTTAATTTCAAAGTATCTCTGTTTAGTTTCTGTTTCCATGATCTGTCCATTGCTGACAGTGGGGTGTTGAAATCCCCCACTATTATTGTGTGAGGTGTAATGTGTGTTTTGAGCTTTAGTAAAGTTTCTTTTATGTATGTAGGTGCCCTTGCATTTGGAGCATAGATGTTCAGAATTGAGAGTTCACCTTGGTAGATTTTTCCTTTGATGAGTATGAAGTGTCCTTCCTTATCTTTTTTGATTAATTTTGGATGAAAGTCGATTTTATTTGATATTAGAATGGCTACTCCAGCTTGTTTCTTGGGACCATTGGCTTGGAAAATTGTTTTCCACCCTTTTATTCTGAGGTAGTGTCTGTCTTTGTC
>NW_021618260.1:0-5355 GCF_004785775.1 Grammomys surdaster | reverse complement strand
TTGTTGTGGTCCCCCCAACCATAAAATTAATTTGTTGTTACTCCATAGCTATAATTTTGCTACTGTTAAGAATTGTAATATAAATATTTGATATGTAGGATTTCTGACGTGAAACCCCTGTGAAAGGAGTTCCCAAAGAGTTCATGACCCAAAGGATGAGAAACATTGCTCCAGGCCCTTACTCTATACATAACCAATGCTATAGTTGGTACCATGGTTATCATTGACTTTGCCACTAATATCCACATATAAATGAATATATATCCTATTTTTCATTCTAGTTCTGCGTTACCTCAACCCTGATGAGTTTTTCTATTTCTATGAATTTGCCTACAAATTAAGTGTTATTATTTTTAAATAGATGAATACTATTATTCCATTGTGTAAATGCGCCATATTTGCTTTATTCAATCTTCTGTTGAGGGACTTCTAGGTTGTTTCCAATTTATGACTATTATGAACAAAACAGCAATGAACATGTTTCAATAAGTGTCTCTGGTAGGTTGAAGTGTTGTTTGAGTATATGTCTAAGAATGGTATATCTAGATCTTGAGGTCAATTGTATCCTCTCCTATAGTTCTGAAGAATCACTACACTAATTTCCATCCTGTCCATAAGACATTGCACTTCCACCAGGTGTGGATGAGTGTTTCTCTTATTCTATACCCTTGCTAGCATTGTCCCTATGAAGCAAAAACATCAAGACAATCATAAACCGTACAATAGTATTCTTTCCTGCCAGATATGCTAGGGCAATGATGGTTCAAAGGTTTAGAAGTAACAAAACAATAACTGATTTGACTTATGGTGCACTCCAACATACCTGATACTATGTGGGTGACAAAGAGTCAGAGACAAATAGCCCAGGGACCTAAGATGAAACTAAATAATACTGGTCTAAAAAATGGAAAATAAGTAAATAAACAAGCAAAACATAATGTTAAATGGCTCTTTATGCTAAACTGTTATACTCATAGATAGGGAGCTTGTTTCCCTTTGATCAAAGAAGCTTCTTGCAGCAGAAGGAAACATAGAAGCCCACTGGCAGACATCATGCAGAGAGTGAGAGATCTTGGAACACTCAGACTTCCATTGGATATAGATATCTTTATCAGATCCTTTTGCTCAGTGCTCAGGAAACCCCACAAAAGAACTAGAGAGTGTATAAGAGCTAGGTAGGATGGAGAACAACAACATAACAAGGACCTACAAACAAACATAGGTTGTCACTATGCTAGAGGTGGTAGATCTTGGAAGAATAAAGCCCATTAATGAGGCACATTAAAATCCCTTGCAATAGCCAATTTTATTCAGAACATCAGAGAATTTATACTTTGAGAGTTAAGAGAAAGTGCATGAATAATATTCTCACGAGTTCAAACTGTGTCATAGTTGTTTAAGTACAGAACACAAAAACAAGCTACATGTGGGAAAAACATGGTTTTCCATAGAGCCATATAAACATTTAATTGACTAATACAGCAAGCAATACACAGTACTCTGAAGTAATTTCCTCCTGGGAAGAGCACAAAAGCATATTCCAAGAACAATTCCAGTTTTTGAAAAATATCTGAGGTCATGAGACTCTTGCCTTGATTTCTTAGAATTTTGCCACTGTCACTCAGAAATCTCTTCTTATGACTCCCTTCTTGGACTGTGCTTCAACAAAGTGTCATGTTCATACAAACTCAAGGAGATTAAAGCAGCACACACAAGGTCTTCATGGATCTGCATTAGGTCTTCTGTATACACATTACGACTACGAGTTTAGTGTTTTTAGGGGATTCCTGAGTGTACCACAGAGAATCTGTGGTTCTCTGATTTTTATGCCTTCTATTGGAATCTTTTTATTCTGGTGGTTTGGTTGTCCAACTTTAATGTCATATTTTTTTTAATCTTATATCGTATTTTGTCATATTGTAATACTACTTTTTAGTAGCTTGTTCTCTTCTATTGAGAGAAAGAAAAGGAGTGGATCCAGATGGGAGGAGACAAGAAAAGAGTTGGAACTTGAAGGAAATGAGGTAGGGAAAATCCATAATCAGAATATATATTTTGTGAAAAAATATATATTTATTATAAATGGGAAATGTAAATAATTAATTAAGAATGTTGCATCCACATATACTAATTTTGTTTCTTAATAATTTATATCTGTTTTAAAATTGATATAGTGACAATTTTTTTTTTTTTATTGGATGTTTTATTTACATTTCATATGTTGTCCCCTTACCCCATCCCCCACCCACCCAGGAACCCCCAATCCCCTCACACCTCCTCCTTCTTCTTTGTGGATGTAACCTCTATCTACCCCCCCACTCCCACCTCCCCACCCTCAAAACTCCCACCCCCTGGGGCGTCCAGCCTTCATGAGGTCAAGGATCTCATCTTCCACCTGTGCCCAGCAGGGCCCTCCATTCTTATATATTCAGCTAAGGCCCTGGATCCCTCCATAAGTGCTCCCAGGCTGGTGGTTTAGACCCTGGGAGCTGTGGTTGGTTGGTATTGTTGCTCTCCTCATGGGGCCACAAATCCTTTCAGCTCCTTCAGTCTTCACTCTAACTCCTCCATTGAGAACCCCATGATCACTTCAATGGCTAGTTGTGAGCATCTGCCTCTGAATATGTCAGACTCTTGAAGACCTCTGAGGAGACATCCATATCAGGCTCTTATCAGCATGCACTTCCTGACTTCCACATCAGCATCTACCTTTGGTGACTGCACATGGGATGGATACTCAGGTGGAAAGGTCTTCAGACGGCCCCTCCTTCAGTTTTTGTCCCTCGCTTTGTCTCCATATTTGCTCCCTTGAGTATTTTGTTGCTCCTTCTAAGAAGGACCGAATCACCCCCACTTGGTCTTCATTCTTTATGGACTTCATGTGGCCTGTGAGTTGCATCTTGGGCATTTTAAGGTTCTGGGCTAATATCCAATAATCAGTGAGTGAATACCATGTGTGTTCTTTTGTGATTGGCTTACCTCACTCAGTATGATAATTTCTAGTTCCATCCATTTACCTAGGAACCTCTCAAATTCATTGTTTTTAATAGCTGAGTAATACTCCATTGTGTAAATATACCACATTTTTTTAATCCATTCCTCAGTTGAAGGACATCTGGGTTCTTTCCAGCTCCTGGCTATTATAAATAAGGCTGCTATGAACATAGTTGAGCATATGTCCTTATTATATGTTCGAGCACCTTCTGGGTATATGCCTAGGAGTGGTATAGCTGGATCCTCGGGTAATGCTATGTCCAATTTTCTGAGGAACCGCCACACTGATTTCCAAAGTGGTTGCACCATCTTGCAGTCCCACCAACAATGGAGGAGTGTTCCTCTTTCTCCACACCCTCGCCAGCATCTACTATCACCTGAGTTTTTAATCTTAGCCATTCTGACTGGTGTGAGATGGAATCTCAGGGTTGTTTTGATTTGCATTTCCCTGACGACTAAGGATGCCGAGCATTTCTTTAGGTGCTTCTCGGCCATTCGAGTTTCTTCTGTTGAAAATTCTTTGTTAAGCTCTATACCCCATTTTTTAATAGGGTAATTTGGTTGCCTGGAGTCTAATTTCTTGAGTTCTTTGTATATATTGGATATTAGCCCTCTATCAGATGAAGGATTGGTAAAGATCTTTTCCCAATTTGTTGGTTGTCGTTTTGTCCTATTGACAGTGTCCTTTGCCTTACAGAAACTTTGCAATTTTATGAAGTCCCATTTGTCAATTCTCGATCTTAGAGCATATGCCATTGGAGTTCTGTTCAGGAACTTTTCCCCTGTGCCCAAGTATTCGAGGCTTTTCCCCACCTTCTCTTCTATTAGTTTCAGTGTATCTGGTTTTATGTGGAGGTCCTTTATCCACTTAGATTTGAGCTTTGTACAAGGGGATAAGAATGGATCAATTTTCATTCTTCTACATGTTGTCCTCCAGTTGAACCAGCACCATTTGTTGAAAATGCTGTCCTTTTTCCACTGGACAGTTTTAGCTCCTTTGTCAAAGATCAAGTGACCATAGGAGTGTGGGTTCATTTCTGGGTCTTCAATTCTATTCCATTGATCTTCCTGCCTGTCTCTGTACCAATACCAGGTAGTTTTTATCACTATTGCTCTGTAGTACAGCTTGAGGTCAGGGATGGTGATTCCTCCCGAAGTTCTTTTATTGTTGAGAATAGTTTTCGCTATCCTAGGTTTTTTGTTATTCCATATGAATTTGAGAATTTCCTTTTCTAACTCTGTGAAGAATTGAGTTGGGATTTTAATGGGGATTGCATTGAATCTGTAGATTGCTTTTGGCAAGATGGCCATTTTTATTATATTAATCCTGCCAATCCATGAGCATGGGAGATCTTTCCATCTTCTGAGATCTTCTTCAATTTCTTTCTTCAGAGACTTGAAGTTCTTGTCATACAGGTCTTTCACTTGCTTGGTTAGATTCACACCAAGGTATTTTATATTATTTGCAACTATTGTGAAGGGTGTCATTTCCCTAATTTCTTTTTCAGTCTGTTTATCTTTCATGTAGAGGAAGGCTACTGATTTGTTTGAGTTGATTTTATAACCAGCCACTTTGCTGAAGTTGTTTATCAGGTTTAGGAGTTCTCTGGTGGAAGTTTGGGGGTCACTTAAGTATACTATCATATCATCTGCAAATAGCGATATTTTGACTTCTTCCTTTCCTATTTGTATCCCTTTGACTTCTTTTTGTTGTCTAATTGCTCTGGCTAAGACTTCCAGTACTATATTGAATAGGTAGGGGGAGAGTGGGCAGCCTTGTCTAGTCCCTGATCTTAGTGGGATTGCTTCAAGTTTCTCTCCATTTAGCTTGATGTTGGCTACTGGTTTGCTGTAAATTGCTTTTACTATGTTTAGGTAGGGGCCTTGAATTCCTGATCTTTCCAAGACTTTTATCATGAAGGGATGTTGAATTTTGTCAAATGCTTTCTCAGCATCTAGTGAGATAATCATATGGTTTTTTTCTTTAAGTTTGTTTATATAGTGGATTACATTGATGGATTTCCGAATATTGAACCATCCCTGCATTCCTGGGATAAAACCTACTTGATCATGATGGATGATTGTTTTGATGTGGTCTTGGATTCGGTTTGCTAGAATTTTATTGAGTATTTTTGCATCGATGTTCATAAGGGAGATTGGTCTGAAGTTCTCTTTCTTTGTTGGGTCCTTGTGGGGTTTGGGAATGAGTGTAATTGTAGCTTCATAGAACGAATTGGGTAGTGTTCCTTCTGTCTCTATTTTGTGGAATAGTTTGAAGAGAATTGGTATTAGGTCTTCCTTGAAGGTCTGATAGAATTCAGCACTAAAACCATCTGGTCCTGGGCTTTTTTTAGTGGGGAG
>NW_021618259.1:0-1896 GCF_004785775.1 Grammomys surdaster | reverse complement strand
TTGCATTAATGTTTTACATCTTGCATTTATATTAAAAATTCACACTCAAATGAACGTGTAGAAACTTCTAATACTTGATTCTGTCCCCTATGTTTTCACTCTCAATCATATACATAAGTAGCTTTGACCCCATCAAAAAAATATCTAACATTCAGCACTAGTGATAACAGGAGGAGAGGAAAAAAACTTTTTTGAGAATGAAGTGTTTCCTTTTACAGTGGACTCTTAAGCACGCTCTCCGCGTATAAGGGGGGCTAGCTGGATGTTAATTGTTACACGTTTGACATGGAGAGCTCACAGATATCTTTTAAAAGGCCAACCAGATAGGCCTCACTTGCCTCCTGGAAAGTACCAATAGCTACACTTTGGCAGCGCAGATCTGTTTTGAAGTCCTGAGCAATTTCTTGCACCAGCCAGAGGCTGAAAGCGGAGCTTATGAATCAGAAGTTCAGAGGACTTCTGACAGCATCTGATTTCACAGTGCTACAGTCCCAGGCCTGTACGATGAGGTTTCTTCTCTCCTCCAGTAGAGGGTGCACTCTTGCGAGCAGCATTTGTAGCTAGTTGTTTCCTGGGTGCTTTACCACCAGTGGGTCTGCAGTAAGAGCCATGGTATGGGCACTTCCTCTGGAGCTCTGCAAGTGAGAGGCAGAAATGGCTTTAGAGAGCCGCGGAGGCCATGGCCGTTACTTTTATGTGTTAAATGACACAGTGACAGTCAATGACAAGACAAAAAGTTTTCTAATAAGAAATATGTTTCTAAGAATTCTATAAACAATTTCTTAATTTTTTGCAGCAATTAGAGAGATATCTTGCGATTACATACTTTCAAGTTCTTCAGTAATGTTTACTTCTGGGGAAATTAAAGGTCTTTAATACAAGAATATAGGAAAAGCACCTGTACAAACTACTTATGGGAGTCCCATCTTTATTGAAGATTCAATTTCCTAAGGTAACTCTTGCAAGTTTAAAAAAATAGATAGAACCAGACATGATATATTGTTATTTCTCTATGCGTAAAATTCTTATAATAAAGTTTAGTTTATAATTATACACAATAAGAAATTGTCAAAATAGTAAGATAACTACAACAATGTATGATATTAAAATATATGTATATGTGATGTCTCTCAATATTGTATTCTCTATGTACTGTTGATTTTGATAATTAATTTGTAAAAGATGAGGTGCTTTATTTAATTATTTATGCCTGTGGTAAAGAGTCAAATACTATTTGAAGATTCCTGGATCCTATGTACCAATAATCCTCACAGTTGTCCCTAAGGGGTGTATAGTATACCTAACATAAATAGTGTGAACAACAGGAAGATTTACAATGCTGGACAGAATATATAACAACATGAAACGACATTATTATGCTATTCAGAATAGGGCATGATATCAAACATCTCGGTTATTTCTGGAATCTTGCACATAGTATTTTCATACCACATTGAGCTATGCTATGAATAAGCAACTCATGAAATTAAATCTATAGATTATTTGGAACTACTGTAGTAAAGTTCTAAATTTAAAAAAAAATAACAAACCACTGTAAGAATTAGAATTTGAGATAGAATCACCAAATAGTGTCAGACAAAGCTCCAACTAGACATTCCTTAACATCAAAAGAAACTTCCAGTAACAACAACAACAACAACAACAACAACAACAAAAATGAGTCACATCTAGTTGAGTTGATGAGCAAACAGCCCAGGCTATTGGCAAGACTATTGCTTTCTCTACACAAACTGATGGTAAGGCCCTGTTGGTGAAGACAACATTACATATCATATCTACAAAGAGAAGTTGAACTGCTGACTATTCAGATCCTACACCCCTACTGACTAGCGTTCATGGTACTAGAAATTACTCTGCGTGCTTCTAGAGGAGGAA
>NW_021618258.1:0-1768 GCF_004785775.1 Grammomys surdaster | reverse complement strand
GTGCTGTCCAATGAGAACCTTACTGCAGGGCACCAGGGATCTTCTTCCATCTCTGAAGACAACAAAGTGTCCAAACCTGGATTCTGCAAGCCTTTTCCATTCAGGCTGCCCATTGTGCTGGCTCTTAGGGGCTCCATGTCTTGGGCCCAGAAAGAGGAGGGATGCTGGCGTTTGGGGCTCAGAGGTGGTGGGAAACCCCACATGTTAAAGGCAGAAGCCCATCCTCTTGGACTGCGTATCAATGGGGCTCTCTCTGTAAGCTTGGCTGAGTTGTCTGTTACCTGTTCCTCTGCCTCCAGACCAAAGCTGAGAAAGTTTCCTGGCGGAGTAGTGGGGACCCAGGGTTTGGTGCTTGCTGGTGCCATGGAACCAAGAAATGTGCCAGCTGCTGTTGCAGCAGTGTGCTGGCCTTCCACTCGATGACAAAAGCTATTGGCCTGCCTGGGCTGCACTACCATCCAAGGAAGACTCGGCTTCATCCAGTTGGCCATCCCTTCGAGTATAGGGGCAGACAGCTTGACCTCAGGTTCACAAACGAAGTGGCTGAAGGTAGGCAGGATGTTGGGTCTTAGACCCACCTCCGGCACCCAGGTGGCACCTTCCTCTGAGAACTTTCTTGCAGGGTTCCAGGGATCTTGCTGCACCGGCACTGGGGCTGTGTCTTCTTCTGTCTCTGAAGAGCAAGAGCTGTCTGCATCGGGAGTCTGATACTGCTTTCCCTCCTGGCCTCCCAGCATGGTGGCTCTTAGGGACTTCAACCTGTCTGTGGGGAAGAGAGACAGACGATTGATTGTAAGAGCCTGAAGAACAGGCCCAGACCAAGCCGATTTGCTGGGATGAAAAACTGTGGAGGAGACCAGAGTCAGGGGCAGAGCCTGTAGGTGCAGGCCTGGCCCACTGCAAGAGACAATCCCAATAGCAGCTAGGAAGCCACCTTAGGACACTCCTGTCTGGGCACCTAAACACAACCTCTGAGGCACCAGAACCCCAAGCTCTTCATCTACCTCAACTACGGGACAAGCTCCAGGATTGGATCCCAGGCCAGCATGCCCGGTTCTGTGAGCCCTGGGTTAGGGCTCAGGGCCAGAGCATGGGTTCAGAATGGGTGAGAGAGCCAGGCTTCCATCCTCAGACCGACAAGTGAAGAACAATATCCTCCATGCGCCATTTCTGTTGTATTCCCTCCACATCATTCACAAGGAACCCCAGAGGAAACCTTGCTACTGTGCATGAGCTTCGACAGGAGCTCCATCATTCCCCTCACCACATGGCAGTACACACTACTCCTTCTGCTGGACTCAAAGCTGCTCTAGGCTCCCATTCACCCATTCAGCGAGGGTGCTAGCAGGAGGCCTGGGAGACAGGCCGACACACTTTTCGACTCAACACTATGACCCCCTGCCAACAGGGATCCTACCTGGACCTCCAAACAGGCTGTAGGTGTTGTGTGACTCATCTTCCCGGCTTGGTCTTCCGGACATCATGCTGGTGAGGTTTCTTCTCCACAGCCGAGGAACTCTTCTTCCTGCAACAGGGCTTGCCTTCACTCCTACCTTGCTCTAGAAGCTGTGTCTAGGGCAGTCTGCGACCACACTCCTGCTCTGTGCCCTTTTAAGGCCTCAATTAGCGTGGGGGGTGTGGCCTAGATACCAAGAGCCAATCACTCAATGGAGATGGCTCCACCTGAGTTGCAGATAGGTCTCTCTCTCTCTCTCTCTGTCTAGCTTATCCTACGTGTCCCTGGCACTTTTAGTCAAGGCTAAAGAAG
>NW_021618257.1:0-1251 GCF_004785775.1 Grammomys surdaster | reverse complement strand
AGGATCACAAGGATATATGAAAAATCCTTTTAGAAACTAAGTACCATAGAGAGTAATTAAATAGAACTTTTGAAGAAGGAGTATATAGCAGGCATGATGATATATCCATTTAATCACTAACATGTGAGGCAGAGGCACATGCATCTATGAGCTAGATGACAGCCTAGTCTACATAGGGAGTTTTAGGATGGTCAGTGCCATGTGGCAAGAAAGTGGATGGATTTATTAGAATGGCTTACAGGCTGTGGTGTAGCTAATCCAACAATGGTTGGCTACCAACTAAAATTCCAAAAGTCAGTACTTCTTCAGCTCATGGGGCTGGATGTCTCAAATGCTCTTCAGTATATGCTGGAATATCAAAGAAGTGCTTTTAATGCCAGTAAGCAAAAAGAATTTTTAACAAGTGCAAAAGGCAAAAAGTAGGCAAAAAGAGGAAGCCTCCCCTTTCCATATCCTTTATTTAGACTGCCAGAAGAAGGTGTGGCCCAGATTAAAGATGGATCTTTGAACTTATGCGTAAGCATATGTTGGAAGCCAAGTCCTAGCAGAAAGCAGCTATCATCTTTGCAGCCATCACAAGCCATATACCCTGACAAGAGAATTGTTTCAACAGGCCACAACAGCCAAGCACACTCTGGTAAACATCTTGTTTTCCTAACATACCTTGATTTGTTGTTTAGTGAACCCAGCTGCAAGGCACATGTGGTAAAGTGTCTTCAGCTGCATTCCCCTGCTTGTGCTTATATATACCCATGATTTATTTTCAATGAAGGGGACTTGATCACATACCCTGTCTTGTCTTTATTCTTCGGGTCTCTTGCCCCTCCATCCCCAGTCTCTCTCTTGCCAGACCCTGTTGACTGACCGAAGAGACTGGGACACTTGGCCCTCAAACGTGGGGCAGAATGGACCAGAGCAGGCACACATTTATTTTTCAACCTACTTATAATAAAGGTTCAACTTCTCCTCTAGTCTACCACCCAGCAGAGGTAGTCAAAGAGAAAAGTTATTAGGAGGTAGGGGAACTGGATCGGTTCAGCAATAGTTCTTAAGGTATTACTTCGATTTGCTTTGGCAGCAGTTCAGTCCAGGAGCAAACACTAAATATGACTCAGCATCTTCACACCATTCCTGTAGGGAGGCAGACAGCAAGCATAAACCAGCAGCTACAGTCCAGTCCATCAGCAGGCAGGCTCTAAGTATGAACCAGCAAGGTATAACATTATGGATCCCTCTGCAATACAAGTTTTT
>NW_021618256.1:0-2177 GCF_004785775.1 Grammomys surdaster | reverse complement strand
GCTAAGACTTCCAGTACTATATTGAATAGGTAGGGGGAGAGTGGGCAACCTTGTCTAGTCCCTGATCTTAGTGGGATTGCTTCAAGTTTCTCTCCATTTAGCTTGATGTTGGCTACTGGTTTGCTGTAAATTGCTTTTACTATGTTTAGGTAGGGGCCTTGAATTCCTGATCTTTCCAAGACTTTTATCATGAAGGGATGTTGAATTTTGTCAAATGCTTTCTCAGCATCTAGTGAGATGATCATGTGGTTTTTTTCTTTAAGTTTGTTTATATAGTGGATTACATTGATTGATTTCCGAATATTGAACCATCCCTGCATTCCTGGGATAAAACCTACTTGATCATGATGGATGATTGTTTTGATGTGGTCTTGGATTCGGTTTGCTAGAATTTTATTGAGTATTTTTGCATCGATGTTCATAAGGGAGATTGGTCTGAAGTTCTCTTTCTTTGTCGGGTCCTTGTGGGGTTTGGGTATGAGTGTAATTGTAGCTTCATAGAACAAATTGGGTAGTGTTCCTTCTGTCTCTATTTTGTGGAATAGTTTGAAGAGAATTGGTATTAGGTCTTCCTTGAAGGTCTGATAGAATTCAGCACTAAAACCATCTGGTCCTGGGCTTTTTTTAGTGGGGAGGCTTTTGATGACTGCTGCTATTTCCTGAGGGGTTATGGGACTATTTAGATGGTTTATCTGCTCCTGGTTTAACTTCGGTACCTGGTATCTGTCTAGGAAATTGTCCATTTCATCCAGGTTTTCCAGTTTTGTTGAGTATAGGCCTTTGTAGTAGGATCTGATGATTTTTTGAATTTCTTCAGTTTCTGTTGTTATGTCTCCCTTTTCAGTTCTGATTTTATTAATTTGGATACTGTCTCTGTGCCCTCTGGTTAATCTGGCTAAGGGTTTATCTATCTTGTTGATTTTCTCAAAGAACCAACTCCTGGTTTTATTGATATTTTGTATTGTTCTTTCTGTTTCTATTTGGTTGATTTCAGCCCTGAGTTTGATTATTTCCTGCCTTCTACTCCTCCTGGGTGTATTTGCTTCTTTTTGTTCTAGAGCTTTTAGTTGTGCAGTCAACTTGTTAGTGTGTGCTCTTTCCAGTTTCTTTTTGTAGGCACTTAGATCTATGAGCTTTCCTCTTAGCACTGCCTTCATGGAGTCCCACAAGTTTTGGTATGATGTGTCCTCATTTTCATTGAATTCTAAAAAGTCTTTTATTTCTTTCTTTATTTCTTCCTTGACCAAGTCATCATTGAGTAGAGAGTTGTTCAGTTTCCATGTGTACGTGGGTTTTCCATTGTTTTTGTCATTATTAAAGACCAGTCTTAGTCCGTGGTGATCTGATAAGATGCAAGGGATTATTTCAATCTTTTTGTATCTGTAGAGGCTTGTTTTGTGACCAATTATATGGTCTATTTTGGAGAAGGTACCATGAGGTGCTGAGAAAAAGGTATATTCTTTTGTTATAGGATGAAATGTTCTATAGATGTCTGTTAAGTCCATTTGGTTCATAACTTCTGTTAATGTCAAAGTGTCTCGGTTTAGTTTCTGTTTCCATGATCTGTCCATTGCTGAGAGTGGGGTGTTGAAATCCCCCACTATTATTGTGTGAGGTGTAATGTGTGTTTTGAGCTTTAGTAAAGTTTCTTTTATGTATGTAGGTGCCCTTGCATTTGGAGCATAGATGTTCAGAATTGAGAGTTCACCTTGGTAGATTTTTCCTTTGATGAGTATGAAGTGTCCTTCCTTATCTTTTTTGATTAATTTTGGATGGAAGTCGATTTTATTTGATATTAGAATGGCTACTCCAGCTTGTTTCTTGGGACCATTGGCTTGGAAAATTGTTTTCCACCCTTTTATTCTGAGGTAGTGTCTGTCTTTGTCACTGAGGTGCGTTTCTTGTATGCAGCAAAATTCTGGGTCTTGTTTGTGTATCCAGTCTGATAGTCTGCGTCTTTTTATTGGGGAATTGAGACCATTGATGTTAAGAGATATTAAGGAAAAATGATTGTGGCTTCCTGTTATTTTTGTTATTAGAGGTAAAGTTATGTTTGTATCTTTTTTGGGGGTTGTTGGAAGATTACTTACTTGCTTTTCCTAGGTTGTAGTTTCCCTCCTTGTGTTGGCATTTTCCATCAATTATCCTTTGAAGTGCTGGGTTTGTGGGAAGATATT
>NW_021618255.1:0-3547 GCF_004785775.1 Grammomys surdaster | reverse complement strand
CCAATGTCTGAAACAGATCTAGGGGTAGGAAAGGGTTGGTAGAAGTGAGAGGGAAACTTTCTCGGGAGATATTTAAATCGGCAGCATTCAATCTGGCTTTTCCTTTCCTTTTTTTTTTTTTTTGTTAGTAACTTTTTAAAAAACGTTTATCAAAGGCTTTATAAGTTTGGTAATGCTCAATAACAAGATACCCATACAATCAGGAGTGTAACCCAATGCCCAACCTAGATATACCAACTACCTCTGAGTGGAGGAGACACAGGAACATCTGGCTTTTCTTAATCAACTGCCATGTTCCCAACTAGCCTAGGCCTGTGTCTAGGAGTGGCTGTGGCGTACTGCTGCTGCTCAGCTCTGGGCCATCTGGTTGGGTGGTCAAAGACACCAGTCCTCCCACCCATGAGATGCCAGTGTGAGAGATAGTCCTGTGACTCTCCCAAGATGTCTCCATAATGCTTGGCTGAGCCCAGACCATCCCGGCATTTATGCAGGCCTGGTAGGAAATGAGATTCTAATGCTTAGATTATTCAAAAGCTTTATATGTTTGGTAATGCTCAATAACAAGATGCCCACAGAATCAGAGGTGTAACCCAATACCCAACCTAGATATATCAACTAACTTTGACTTCTAGAGACATGTGCATGTCCGCTTCCGTGTTCCCCTCTCTCTGGTTCTTTCTCCCCTACCTCCTCCTCTTCTTTCTCCTCTTCCTTCCCTTCCCTTCCTCTTCCTCTCCTTCCTCCTCCCAACTTTTGGGAAAAATATCCCACTACAGGAGACTAGAAAGGTTAGAGTGATTATAGGAATCTCAATATAATTTGTACATGTACAGAATGTTAATGTCATACTTTGTGATGGACTTGAATGTGAATTCATGGATGTCACAGGATTCCATACCCAAGAAGAAAGGCTGGAAAAGAGCCTCGAGGCAGCAGAACTGCTTATTGCCAATAGTAATGACCTGGAAGTTCATAGCTCTTCTCCAGGGAGGAAGAGGTTGCAGCAGTGGCCATCTGTTGCTGGGAGTCTAGGGCAACATAGCACAGCTTGTTTCTGATGTTATGTATGATTTCTCTCTCGGTTGTGCTGGTGAATTATAGCCACACTTGTTCAGGAACTTCATGATGTAGGCTGTCAGGTCCAGGCCAGCCAGGCCCCAACACAGGATGGCATGAAGGAGAACAGAACTCTCATATATGGGCATATTGGTTGTGACCCCATTTCTGGACATCAGAGGCATACAGGGGCAGCACAGCCTGGATGGCTACTTACATGACTGGGGTTTGTAAGTCTCAAACATGATGTGGGTCATCTTTTCACAGTTGGCCTTAAGGTTCTAAGGGGCCATAATGAGCAGCACAGAGTGCTCCTCGAGGGCCACACACAGTTGTAGAAAGTTTGGTGTCAGATCTTCTCCATATTGAACCAGTTGGTGACAATGCCGTGTTCAATGGGGTACTTCAGGTTCAGGATGCATCTCTTGCTCTGGGCCTCAGCATTCACAAAGGAGTCCTTCTGACCCATATGCACCATTATGCCCTGGTGCCTAAGGCAACCCCAGTATGAAGGGGAAGATGGCATCATAACCAGAAAACCGGGCTTTGCCCATGTAGGAACCATCATCAACAAGGACAGCAGTTAAATCATCATCCAGAGAGAACTGGTGTTCAGTGTGGACCTGAAACAGAGAAGCTGCTAGTAACTTGTGCTGGAGGGAGGAAGCTGACTCAAAAGTCTTTATCCATTTTTCTGTTGAGGGAAAACTAGGTTGATTTTAGTTTCCGGCTCATATGAACAGAGTAGCAGCAAACATGGCTGACCAAATGTCTCTGTGGCAGGATGAAGTGTCCTCTGGGTATGTGCCCAAGAGTAGTAAAGCTCAATTTGAGGGTAGATAAATTCCCAGTTTCCCAGGCAACTACCACACAGTTTCATATCATAATGAGTGCATTCCTTATTCCATATCCTCTCCAGCATGAGCTGTCACTTGTGTTGTTGATCTTGGTCATTCTGACTGGTATGAGATGGAATCTCAAAGTAATTTCTATTTGCATTTCCCAGGTGACTAAGGATGTTGAACATTTCTTTAAGTGTTTTTCAGCCATTTGAATTTCCTCATTAAAGAATTCTGTTTAGATCTACACCCCATTTTTAAGATGGATGATTTGTTTTTCTTAACACGTTGAATTGTTTATATAGTTTGCATATTAATCCTCTATCAACTGTGGAGTTGGTAAAAATATTTTTCCATTTTGTAGGCTGCCTCTTTGATGGAGTAATAGTGTCTTTTGCTTTATATAAGTCTTTCTATTTCATGAGGTCCTATTTATTAGGTTTTTTATCTTAGTGTCTGCCCTAAAGGTGCTCTCTTTAGAAAGTCTTCTGGGCCAATGTGTTCAAGGCTACTCATCACTTTCTCTTCAATCACATTGAGTGTCTCTGATTTGATGTTGAGGTCTTTGACTTTTCTTGAACTTGACTTTTGTGCAGGATGCTAAGTAGATCTGTCTGCATTCTTTTGCATGCAGCCACCTAGTTTGACCAGCACCATTTGTCAAAGTTGACTTTTTCCTGTGTGTATTTCTGACTTCTTTATCAAAAATAAGGTGCCCATAGGTGTAGTGATTTCTGTCTGTGTCTACAATTAGATCCCATGTTCAATAAATCTGTTTGGTTTTGTGTCAATATAATGTTGCTTTTATTAATCTAGATGCAATAATAGAATCTGTATGTCTTCGACATATAGGAAAACTTCCTCCGTAGTACAACTTGAAATCAGGAATAGTGATACCTTCAGCAGTTCGTTTATTGTTTGGGATTGTTTTAGCTATAATAGGCTTTTGGGTGTTTCCACGTGAAGCTGAGATTTGTCCTTCTAAGATCTGTGAAAACTTTGTGTTGAAATTTTGATGGTGATTACACTGAATCTGTAGATTGCTTTGGTGGGATGGTAATTTTTATTGTGGTAATTTTACTGATCCATGAGTATGGGAGATCTTACTATATTCTGATAACTTCTTACACTTCATTATCAATGTTTTGAAGTTTTTATCAATACAAGTGGTATGTATCTAGAATAATTATCTATTTCTTTTAGATTTTTCCAATTTGGTGGAGTCAAGGTTTTTCAAGTATATTCTTATGGTTATCTGGATTTTCTCAGTGTCTGTTCGATTTAGCTCATTTGGATATTCTGTCTGCCTTTTAGTTTGGATAAGGATTTGTTGGTGTTACTGATATTCTCAATAAACCAAATCTTTTTTTTCGTTGATTCTTTCTATTCTTATATTTCCTTAAACATAATTGATGTCAGACCAGAGTTTGATTATGTCTAGCCTTCTATTTTCGGGGGGCTTGATTTCTTTGTTTTGTTTAGAGGTTTTATGTGTGCTGTTAAATTGTTAGTATGAGATATATTCAGTTTTAAAAATTCAAATAATTAATTACTTTTTACATAGGCATTTAGTGCTTGTACATTTTCTTTAACATCTTTCAACTGTCTAAGATCAGATGTGATGTGTATTTATTTGGTTCTAGAAAGTCTTT
>NW_021618254.1:0-1479 GCF_004785775.1 Grammomys surdaster | reverse complement strand
TCCCTCATAAGAAACAGCCACTTCAACAGTTCTGAGACCAAGCCAGGTGTGGTGGTACACAAGTGTAATCCCATAACTTGAAAAGAAGATGCATGAAGACTTCCAGCCTTGTCTACCAAGTTTCCAGAACAGCCTGAGTTACACAGGTAACCTAAGTTACACAAAGATCCTGTCTTGAAAAACAAACAAAGAAACAAACAAAGAGACAAAAACAAAATAAAGGAAAATAAATCTTCAGAGAACAAAAACAAATCAAAAACACAGAAAATGAAGAAGGACAAAATAAATAAAGAAACCAAAAAAGGAGACCTGACAAAAAAATAAAAACAACAACATCAACAAAAACAGAATCCCATAGAGTTAAAGAGAACATTTAAAGCCATAGGAATCCAACAACAACAGGAAATTGACCACTGTAATATAAAAGAAAAGAACATGTAATTTAAGAGTAAAACAAAATAAATAAGCAAAAGGGCCTGATGCATCCTTTGTAGACACAGAGCTGCCAGAATGCCTATGACTTCACCTTTTGTTGTTGCATCCACAAGGAGACTTGATTTGACAGGTTTATTGTTTCATTTGCAAGTTTTTATGGATTGGAGATAGCTTCAGTGTTAGGAATGGGAACTTGTGTCTACTTATTCTCTCAACAGTCATGTCATGTGGTGCAAACTTCTTCAGGCCCTGTGCACTGTAGCGAGCCGTCCTGTTGCTCCGTCCGCAGGTCAGCAAGCAAGAGAGAGAGTGGGGACAGGGACGCAAAGAATGGAGACCAGACAAAGTCTGGTCAAAGACGAAGTCGGCCTGCTATAGTCGGAGACTGAGTCTGTTTGCTCTCTGTCAAGTCTGTCTAGTCGAAGTCTGTCTGGAGACAAAGTTTATCTGCTCTGACTAGTCTGTCTGCTCTCTGCCTCTGACTCTCTGTCGAGTCTGTCTAGCTCTCTGACTAGCTCTCTGTCAAGTCTGACTAGCTCTAACTCTGGATCTGCCCTGACCACTCCTTTTATATCTCTCCTGAGTCAATCAAGTGCTGGGATTAAAGGTGTGTGCTAGCACTGCCTGACCTTGACTGAAAGGATCAAGATAATTATCAGAGTGTGTTCAGCTGTTGTAAACAAGTCTCTTGTCAGGGTATATGGCTCAAGATGGCTGCAAAGATAATAGCTGCTTTTGGCTCAGAGTTCGCTCCCAACAGTGCACAATGCTTCAGTTCCTTTGAGTACATATGTTTTACTGTGTTTTAGAAGGCTTGATATCTTCAGTTGAGGGACAGCTGCTATGCACATAGTTGAGCAAGTGTCTTTTTGGTATTGTGAGTCCTCTTTGGGTATATATCTAGGAGTGGTATAGCTGCATCTTGAAAATAGAACAATTCTCAAGTTTCTGAGAAACTGCCAGACTGATTTCCCAAGTGGTTGTCCAAGTTCACACTCTCAACAGCAATGAAGAAGTGTTCCCCTTCTTCCATAACCTACCCAA
>NW_021618253.1:0-3240 GCF_004785775.1 Grammomys surdaster | reverse complement strand
GCTCAACCATGCTTGGAACTAATCTTTTCTTTACCTTTACCAAATAAGGGAAACTATTCTATGCTTTCTTTGCTCTAGGTTGGCCTTGAACTCGGAAATTACCTTGCCTTTCTCTCTTGGGATTTAAGATGTATACTATCATGCATAAACACAAAGCTTTTCAGAGCCAGTATTCTCAAGATTTCTATCCAGTGTTACTGTAATACCACGGCATTAATTGTACCAAAACCCTCTGTTTTCAACCCCATGATGTGGCTCTCTGATTTTCCTCCCATTTATGGATTTTAGTTCACAACATATGTAGTCATGTTGACAACTGACCGCATCCATCCCCGTCCATCTCTTGGCCATTTGAATCAGAATCATATGTTTTTTTGTCCAAATGAAAAAAAATAATTACAGCATTATAAGGCCTATATAATATAAACCATCCTTTTCTCAACTGAAAATCTACAAAGAGAATCCCTAGCTGGGTAGGATATTTCCCCCTGGTCAATTCTTAGTTACTTCCATTTAGTATCTTTTTATACATGATTTAACACCATTCTACTTCCTGATACCCTGTTGTGAACACTATATTTGTAACCCTCCATTTTGTGCTTTGGTTTCCCATTTTACTCTACTTCTTGAAATGTTTCCCAAAAGAGTGAACAACAGGACAAAGTCTAATCTTGGTCTCTTTGAGGCTCCCTTTATTAATGGTATTAATTTACATCTCTTTAATTTACCCTCCAGAAAACTCTTAAGACTAGCGCACAATGAAGCCCTATTAAACACCAAAATATGAAAATATAATTTCTAAGCCTCATATTAATAATCCTCTTGTCTGAAATCTACTGTGCCAAGCCCCCTCATTTGAAATCAGTCTTAGCACACCTCTCGGCCCTTCAGCATATTAAGCTCCATTTAATGCATCCAAACTGCCAGAATCGAATTTGTTACAAACAAAAACATGGATATACCTATCACAATGATACCACAGTCTCTGGTACCCCTTTCTATGATACTTAAGGATTCAAGACAGTGAAGAGACCCCATGAGCAAGACAATTCTTATTGAGGATGACAGTCAATTTGGGCTGACTTACAACTGAAAGATTCCTTCTATTAACAGGATGGCAGAAATTCGGACACCATTCAGGATGACATAGTGCTAAAGGCACCAAATAAGGCAGGTTATTCTCTTCCACAGGCTGCCAGGAGGATGGTTTTCACCAAGCTGGCCTGACCAGAGATTTTCATAAATCGTCCATTGTGACACACTTTCTATGACAAAGCGACCCCATCCTCATTAAGGCCACATATCTGACTAGTGATAAATTCATGTAGGCAAAGCATAGTGAAACAATCACAACCATTCTGTGGCACTAATTTGTCTCTGCAAAAAAAAAATGAGATTATGGGGGCTAAACCAAGCCATAGGAACTTAGAAACTATACAATGCCAAAATACCCATAGTCTAGTCCAGACTCAACAAAGCTCAGAATCCTAAATGTCCTTTGCTCCTCCTGAACTCTCGAAAATTCATTCCACCACCAAATAAAAGCTTAACATTAGATCACATATGTACAACAACACAGGGTATATATAAACATTTCAAAACTTCACAGTGATGATACTCCTTCAAATGAAGCCAAAAATCCAGCTGAAAAATTTCAATTCCTGCATTGACTTTACTGATGTCCAACTCTTTTCAGGTTTGCAAACTATAATCCACTTGTGCTGTATAAAAGAAACTTTCACCTTTTTCTCGTGCTGGTTCCAGTCCCTGATAGCTTCTTTTCTCAACAGCCATCCTACAGGGTTCACTGTGGGTCATCTGCACTCTTATAAAAGAACTTGGGGTTCACCTTACAGATCTAGTTTCTGTGTGACCATAAGCTCCTGCAAATAGCACTCCACTGTACCTGCTCTTCCTTGTGGTCATCCCATTTTACTGGACTCTCAAATACATCCAATTTTTCTGCTTCCACCAGGCAGCACTTTCACCACGGTCTCTCCTAGGCAGTCTTCAAGGTACCAATCCTCAACTTCATTGTACAATCCTTTTCAGTCCTTGGACTTCAACAGACACTGAAGCAGCAATTTCCCCATTGGCCTTAGCTTGCCACTCACAGTATTAGGACTCAACTGCTCTTCAGGATCCCTCCATTTCTTCAGTACCACATGGAAAATACTTAGAACTTGTGAATCTCTGGAACAAAGTTTCTTGTTGCTCTCATAAAATACTACCAATATACTATACCTCAAGGATGACAGTTTCTAAGTCACTGGCAATTTCTTAGCTAAAACTAACTTGATTCAGCTGTCCAAGTAAAGGCTACTATTCTGGATTCTAAAGCCATAGCAACATGCCCAAAACTTCCAAGTTCTATCAGTTCCTGGTGCTGGAACATGGCCCCTAGTTCAATGGTACTTATCCCAGCAACCAAGCCTCAATGGTTTGCTTCCTGCCTAAGTATTGCTGTAATGGAACATGATCTGTAGACTAACCTTGAAACCAGAGATCTGCTTGTCTCACACACTTGATTTGTGCACAACCGTGCTTGGAAATAATCTTTTCTTTACCTTTACCGAATAAAGAAAATTATTCTTTACTTTCTTTGTTCTGAATTTGCCTTGAACTCAGAAATTACCTTGCCTTTCTCTCTTGGGATTAAAGTTGTATACTATAATGCATAAACACAAAGCTTTTCAGAGCCAGTATTCTCAAGATCTCTATCCAAATTACTGTAATACCATGGCATGATTTGGATCAAAACCCTATGTTTTCTAGCCCTTGATCTGGATCTCTGATTTTTCTCCCATTTATGGATTTAATTCACAACATATGCAGTCATGTTGACAACTGACATCAGCCATCCCAATCCATCTCTTGGCCATTTGAATCAGAATCATATCTTCTTTTGTCCAAATGAAAAAATAAATAACTGCAGCATTAAAAGGCCTTTATAATACAAACCATCCCTTTCTCAACTGAAAATCTACAAAGAGAATCCCTAGCTGGGCAGGATATTTCCCCCTGGTCAATTCTCAGTTCCTTCCATTTAATATATTTGGATACATGATTCAACACCATTCTACTTCCTGATACCCTGTTGTGAACACTATGTTTGAACACCTCCATTTTGGGCTTTTGGTTTTCCATTTTACTCTACTTCTTGAAATGTCTCCCATAAAAGTGAACAACATAGCAAAGTCTAATCTAGGTCTCTTAGATGCTCCCAATATTGATGGTATT
>NW_021618252.1:1330-9374 GCF_004785775.1 Grammomys surdaster | reverse complement strand
ATTGAGAACCCCATGATCAGTTCAATGGCTAGTTGTGAGCATCTGCCTCTGAATATGTCTGACTCTTGAAGGCCTCTGAGGAGATATCCATATCAGGCTCTTATCAGCATGCACTTCCTGTCTTCCACATCAGCATCTACCTTTGGTGATTGCACATGGGATAGATACTCAGGTGGGGTGGTCTTGAGACGGCCCCTCCTTCAGTTTCTGTCCCTCACTTTGTCTCCATATTTGCTCCCTTGAGTATTTTGTTGCTCCTTCTAAGAAGGACCGAATCACCCTCACTTGGTCTTCCTTCTTTATGGACTTCATGTGGCCTGTGAGTTGCATCTTGGGCATTTCAAGGTTCTAGGTTAATATCCAATAATCAGTGAGTGAATACCATGTGTCTTCTTTTGTGATTGGCTTACCTCACTCAGGATGATAATTTCTAGTTCCATCCATTTACCAAGGAACCTCTCGAATTCATTGTTTTTAATAGCTGAGTAATACTCCATTGTGTAAATATACCACATTTTTTGAATCCATTCCTCAGTTGAAGGACATCTGGGTTCTTTCCAGCTCCTGGCTATTATAAATAAGGCTGCTATGAACATAGTTGAGCATATGTCCTTGTTATATGCTCGAGCATCTTCTGTGTATATGCCTAGGAGTGGTATAGCTGGATCCTCAGGTAATGCTATGTCCAATTTTCTGAGGAACCGCCAGACTGATTTCCAAAGTGGTTGCACCATCTTGCAGTCCCACCAACAATGGAGGAGTGTTCCTCTTTCTCCACACCCTCGCCAGCATCTACTATCACCTGAGTTTTTAATCTTAGCCATTCTGACTGGTGTGAGATGGAATCTCAGGGTTGTTTTGATTTGCATTTCCCTGACGACTAAGGATACTGAACATTTCTTTAGGTGCTTCTCGGCCATTCAGTCTAATACCCAGTCTAACTATGGGCTAACAAGATTGCTGAGTTTAATGGATTTATAAATTTGAACCTTCATCGCACCCTTGACAGCATTTGTTGAACATCCTTATGTAGCTTTGACTTAGGGTAAAGGGTGAAGAAAGAACATATCTCTGCATCCAAATTGCCTGTGCTTCCATTTTGTGATTATTGTCTCCAGTTTAAAAAATTGGTCCATGGATTCTCCCTGGAACATTCCAATAATTTAGTCATCCCCCTTCCCACAAATCATGACAAGTTTGGTTAGGGCTTATGAGTACTGTCCTAAACCTTCTAAGGGAAAGAAAAACCAAGTTTAAAATTGTATTTATTTATTTTATGTATATGAAAGTTCTGTTTTTGTGCACACCAGAAGAGGAAATCAGATTCCATTATAGATGACTGTGAGTCACCCTGTGGTATGGGTGATGGGAATTGAACTCAGGGCCTCTAGAAGAGCAACCAGGGCTCTTAACTGCTGAGCCACCATCTCTCCATCCCCTGGTAAGGATAAGGCAAGTTTAAATACGATCATTAAAAGCAAACAAACAGCATCCAGAGGGATCGCTCAGTGGTTAAGACCACTTGCTACTCCTACAGAGGACCTGGTGTGGTTCCTAGCACCCACACTGTGGCTCACAACTATTTGTATCTCCAGTTTCAGCAGATCCAACATTCTCCTATGGACTACATGAGCACCAGTCACATATGAAGCAAAGATGTAAGTGCAGACAGTTGAGTAACTCAGTTACGCCATCATCCTGTCAACTTCATGATGTAAGTATACATGTGAATAAATGATAGGCACAGTCATTCCCAACAGCTTAGAATGCTGCTTCTGTTATTCTTGGTTCTATGTCCAGATTAATGTGCTGTTGAACAAGGCTATTGGCAAAACCACCAATAAGAGATGACCATGTGCCTAGATACCTTTGTTTTCTAGAGTTAGCCAGGATAAGAGTGTGGGAAGAGGGCTTTTCTAAGGCACAGCATCTCTCTCTCTGCTTAAAAGGCTTCTTGCCAAAGATTGACATAGCTACCTAGAAGCTGAAAGATGTTTTCTTTCTACCTCAGTTTACTTCTCTGTGAAATGGATGCATATTAAGGAGACTAACAGAGATAATGAATTTAAGCATTAAGAACAGCATATTCAGTACACTTTACTATTACCATCAAGATGACTTTAAATGAAATGTGTGTGTGTGTGTGTGTGTGCGTGTGTGTGTGTGTGTGTGTGTGTGAGAGAGAGAGAGAGAGAGAGAGAGAGAGAGAATTCCTGCAGTTGATGCTTCTCACATTATAAATAAGAAAATTGAGACCCCCAAAAAGTGAAGTGACTTACTTAAAGACAGTGCGCTAATACAGAGTACACCATGTACAGACATCTATTATAGAACTAGTTTCATTTTGTAATATATTCCTGATATTTGTTAAGAATTAGGAATAAAGAAAGAACAAGTTCATTTAGTGCCCATGTGCTTTAGATTAGACTTAGCAAAACTTTGTCATCAAAAACATTTAATCGCATTTTAAATTTGCCATCTGTTATTCTATATAAGCAAGTTAAAAATTAAATGAATTGTCTTAAATTATCACTATGGAATTTGTCAAAAGTGTATTTTAATTAATCTTGCAGTGTGGAAGGCCCATGGCAAGCTTTTGTGATGCTTCCGCTGAGCCATCTGTCAACTTGAAAAACCTCCCATTCCCATTCTGCAGGAGCATACATCACCTGCATCAGTAGGATATATCCTGCACTAGCCCCATTAGTAGACAGCTATGCTGCTGCCTGTTCAGATTCCAGCTTACAGATCCTGTACCAGCAATATATCCATGACAACCTCTTACAGTATTTGTAGCTAAAGCAACATTCTGCCAGGCACTGGCCTCCTTCCCTACCAGAACTCAGCAAGTGGCAGTACTGTCTAGAAGCCAACAGATCTTGTCTTTTAAAAACTAATATTTATTTGCATTGCTTACTTTTCACTATTGTGACAAAATATATAACATTAGCTATTTGATAAAGGAAGAGTTTATTTTGGCTCAGGGTTTGCCAGGACAGTTCCTCACACCTCAGAAGGTGGTAAGAATGGCTCCCACTGGGGAAGCAGGAACATCAGTGGAAGGTCACCTTTTATCCAGTTAGAACACAGAGAGGGTGCGTGCTGGGACTCACTTCTCTGTTTCCCGTTTACTCACTGCAGCATCTCAGCATATGGCATTATGCCACTGCCTTCTGTGTGATGTCAATTCCCCAGAAACAATGAGAAAGACCACCAACTCATGGAACATGTAAATCAGGAAGAAGAAAGGGAAGAGAAAGAACAGGGGGAGGAGCACGTTCAGGAGGACACATGAAAGGAAGCAATGAGTGAAAGTTTAGGCATGTAATTGAAACATTTGAGATGATGCCTTGTAAGCATGTGAGGGAGAATAGGCCTGGAGATAAATGTTTAGTAACCATGAACGCACAAATGAGAAGTAACACATTTGAGTGCTAGAATTACCTTGGGAGAGAGAATGTAGTAAATAAATACCAATAAAGCTATAGCTACTCGTAGTCAAGTAAGGAATTTTATGAACTGACTTGAGCTGGTTAGCTTATTAAGAGAGAGAAGCTAGGTGATTGTAGAGATTTTTAAATAATTATAAAAACTATGTGTATATGTTTATAGAATAACCAACTGCCTTACTTTATAGGCCTAAATGAAGCCACAGTGAAGTTGTTGCAAAAGGTTCTGGGTTGTCTTGAATAGCTGTATGCTGTGTTCAGAAGACAGCAACAGATTTTTATGTTAGCAGTGATTTCTCCACTAATACGTTTGCTCACACATGGCTAATAATTATTTACTGAGGAAGCTGGAGAACAGCCTTTCCTAAACTTTGTTGTATGCAAGAGCTTTAATAAAAAGTTCAGCTTTTTTCAAAGAACTTGTCTCCAACTATTGGACCAGGAATGTTCAAGTATTGATTTTAATAGTTTAATGTTAAACTATGTTTTTCAGAACTACATTTTCCAGAAGTTTGTTGAAAGTGTCAGAAATCTCATGGAGAAACATTTTACCTCATGAGTATATACCTGGGAATTTGTAAAAGTGAGTGTGGTTATGAATGTGTGCTCATACACAAGGACATGTGGCTTACTCATATGAACTAGAAATAATATAGAGTTTTATTCTAGACTTTTGTTCCCCATGGGCAGGAGCAGTACTGAAGAGAAAAAAAAAACAAAAGGAAGTGGAGTTGGTCCAAAGACCCCAGATTTATAAGATTCTAAGGCAAGAGACTTTAACTATAAACCAAGAAAACTTAAACATAGGCTGAGCCAAGAAAAGCTCCAACTGTGGGTCTGATTGATGATTTGGGGGCTCCCCTGCTACCTTAGTTTGCATGAGATTCTAAGTGTGGAAGTTTGAGATTTAAGTATCTAAAGCTTGCATGGTGGCTCATTTCTGTGATCTCAGCACTTGGGAGGCCAAGCCAAGAAGAGGATCTGGTCTTCAGGGTCCTTTTTAGCTACGTAGTAAGTTCAAGGCCAGTTTGGGTTATGTGAGAACCTGTCAAAAAAAAAAAAAAAGAAAAAAGAAAGATTTAAGTGTCTGTATAATAGGTTTCAAATTGCTTTGGTGGATTAGTTATTCTTTTTTTACTTGCCATTCATCCCTCTTTACAATGGTACTGTGCTTTACATACGTCTCAGTCTTGAATGCGAGATTTAGCTCATTGAGAAAAAAGAAAAATGGGACGGGCCTGTGATTATGGAGCAACAACAGAGATAAATACAGGGTAAGCAGAAAGGAGAGTAAAATAATATCTATGTCTGAGAAACTCATAATCATATTTTTGACTATTTAATTGAAAAGCCCTGTAATATGCACGTCTTTGTATGAATGAAGTTTTCTCATTTGAGCAGACAATGCTCCCTTCAAGAATCAAAGACCATCTAACAAAATCTCCAACACAGGGAAGGCATTAGAAGCTCTCTTTTGAGTCATTGGTCAGGGTTGTTCAGGGATTTCCCAAACATTATAGGCTATTGATATTGCTCTTGGTTGCCCCTACCCCAACTCCCAGAAGTATAAAAGTCCCAATTCTTGTAGACACTGTGCACTTTAGATGCAAGGCCCTGAGTCCCATGAGCTGGATTGTTTTTAACTTCATATGCTCATAGCATATGAAGTTTTTCTTGAGTCTCAGATGAGACTTTGGACTTTGTGTTTTTGAATTAATACTAGAGCTTTCAGACTTGTTTTTATAGATTGATTATATTTTGTCTGTGAGAAGGGCATGACTTTCAAAGAGTCAGAGCTAAGCTGTTATGGTTTGAATGTGGTTTGTTCTTTATAAAACTCACATAGGAATTTATTTCCCACTACCAAGAGCTAAGAGTTGACTAATACTTCTTCATGAATGAACAAATCTACTTATGCAATGAATGGACTAACAGGTATGTCAGTTAGCTAGAGTAATATGCTACAACAGTTGCTAGGCAAGATCTCTCACGTGATCCCAGTGTCTTATGCAATATCCTGTTAGCCCAGAACACTAGACACTACCAATAAGAAAGTTATTGGTCCATGAGGGATTTCAAAGTTCTAGTTCACAAGAAACCTATTTTCACTGCAATGTACACAGTCTATGATATTCTTCTACTAGAAACAAAAAAATGCATAAAATATCATTTAAAGGAAAACAGTGGTGTCTTTTTCCCCCAGCACAGCCGACTCTGCAGGTCTATGTGGAGCCACTTTGCGGGTCTCTGGTCCACAGGATGGGGGTCATGAAAGTTGTTAAGATAAGGCCTACTTTAAAAGATACCAAGTGAAATTTAGAAGGCGGTGAGAGGGTAAAACTGACTACTACGCATGGAAATGATTGGTGATCCAGGACAAGAATAGATACAACATACTCAAATATAGGATGGTAGTTCATGTAACTAACAGAGATATCAGCTGCCAGATTGCATATGCATGTATAGAAGGGGAAATGATTGTCTGCACAGCATATGCACATGAACTTCCAAAATACAGTGTGAAAGTTGGCCTGACAAATTATACTGCAGCCTGTTGCACTGGCCTGCTGTTGGCCTGCAGGTTTCTGAATACGTTGGGCATGGATAAGATCTATGAAGGCCAAGTGGGGGTGAATGGAGGTAAATACAATGTGGAAAGCATTGACGGTCAGCCTGGTGCCTTCATTTGCTATTTGGATGCAGGTCATGCCCGCACTAAAACTGGCAATAAAGTTTTGGGGGCCCTGAAGGGAGCTGTGGATGGAGGCTTGTCTATCCCTCATAGGACCAAATGATTCTGTGGTTATAACTCTGCAAGCAAGGAGTTCTAGGCAGAGGTACATCGGAAGCACATCATGGATGAGAATGTGGCAGACGACATGTGTTACCTAATGGAGAAAGATGAAGATGCATAAAGAAATGGTTCTCTCAGTACATCAAGAAAAACGTAACTCCAGATGTGGAGGAGACGTATAAGAAAGCTCACGCTGATATCCGAGAGAATCCAGTCTATGAGAAGAAGTCCAAGAGAGAAGTGAAGAAGAGGTGGAATCATCCCAAAATGTTTCTTGCCCAGAAGAAAGACCAGGCTGCTCAAAAAAAGGCAAGCTTCCTCAGAGCTGAGGAATGGGCTGCTGAAAGCTAAAGCAATTTTCTGTGAAGATTTTTTTTCATAAAGACAATAAATATATTGATCAAGGAAAAAAAAAGGAAAACAGTGTTAGATATTCGAGGTTCCAGGTGTGACCATATTGTGGTCTGTTTGCATAGAACTAAGAATAGTCACTCAACACAAAATTGTATTATTACTTATAAGTATTATGAGATTTTTGTGCACACATACAGGCCTGCATGTGTGTATGTATTTGCTTATATGTTTGTGACTCAGTTGTGCAATTCTTAAGTATGAACATGAGCATTGTAGATGACAGTGTTGTATCACAGAGTCAAAAAATTAGACAAATCTAGAGCCTCATGTCTCTTTTTTTTGTTGTTGATAAATCATTACTATATATTTATTATCTCTGTGAGATCAGACAATTTGTTTTATTTACAACTTAAAAACCATTTTGTTTGACATACTGTTTTGAAGATTTTGTTAAAATATGTGTCTCATTTAGGAGCAACAACTTTAGAAAATGAAACTAGTATATTTCACATCGACTTAATTAGAAAAGATAGGACTGTGATGCTAGAACTTGTATGTCAGAGGTTATACAATTAACAGATGGCCTAAAACAATAAAACAGAGAACAAAACAAAACAAAAAAATACTCTACTACAATTCTTGAAGATAGTTTTAATTTGATAAAATATTGATAGTATCAAAGTTTAGTGGCCAATGTATGTCTGGGCAAGACAATAAAATATAGAACTTAAGCAAAAACTGAACTTGAAAAAATATTTTCAAGTCACATTTTAGCTTTTTAGAACAGGTTTTTACAGTAGTGAAGCTCTATGTTTTCTCATAACAGCTTACCAAGTGAGATGGATACAGCAACCATGGACTCTTTTCCCATACAACTGACTCTTACTATAGGAAATATGAATTTTCATTTGCCAAGATATATTTTATTTCACTGGAGATACATGATAGAAATCACTTGTTCCTAGCAGGTGCTTTAAGAATAAAAACAAACAAAAACTGGAAGAAAAAGAAAAAGATGCAGTATCTACCATGAATGCAAAAATGGAGAATTTTAAGTTTCAAATTGCTGATAAAATGTCATGAAAAGAGACTTCAATGGGGAAAAGAATGTTACAGCATCTAAGCTATATATCCTTCATGAAGTACAAAAGAATATATCCTCTTACTTAGGAAAGAACAGATAAATGAGATGGCACATTTATTATTTTACTAATATTAAGGATCTCACAGGCTTATGAAGTAAAAAACTAGTGAAATATATTCTGATTTCAGGTCCTAAATAACAATTGCTATTTTAATGTTAGTCATACGATTGGATTAGACTTCTTTTGTTCATGAGAATTCTTTTAAATATTAGCTCCAGTGAATGAAACTTAATGGGAAAGGCCTATTTAATTTCTTTTTTTTTCCAATCTGTTTTTACATTTTATTTCCAACTATTTTTTTT
>NW_021618252.1:0-1230 GCF_004785775.1 Grammomys surdaster | reverse complement strand
CCCCCCACTCCCACCTCCCCACCCTCAAAATTCCCACCCCCTGGGGCATCCAGCCTTCATGAGGTCAAGGTTCTCTTCTTCCACCTATGCCCAGCAGGGCCCTCCACTTTTACATATTCAGCTGAAGCCCTGGATCCCCCCCTAAGTGCTCCCAGGCTGGTGGTTTAGACCCTGGGAGCTGTGGTTGGTTGGTATTGTTGCTCTCCTCATGGTGCCACAAACCCTTTCAGCTCCTTCAGTCTTCACTCTAACTCCTCTATTGAGAACCCCATGATCAGTTCAATGGCTAGTTGTGAGCATCTGCCTCTGAATATGTCTGACTCTTGAAGGCCTCTGAGGAGATATCCATATCAGGCTCTTATCAGCATGCACTTCCTGTCTTCCACATCAGCATCTACCTTTGGTGATTGCACATGGGATAGATACTCAGGTGGGGTGGTCTTGAGACGGCCCCTCCTTCAGTTTCTGTCCCTCACTTTGTCTCCATATTTGCTCCCTTGAGTATTTTGTTGCTCCTTCTAAGAAGGACCGAATCACCCTCACTTGGTCTTCCTTCTTTATGGACTTCATGTGGCCTGTGAGTTGCATCTTGGGCATTTCAAGGTTCTAGGTTAATATCCAATAATCAGTGAGTGAATACCATGTGTCTTCTTTTGTGATTGGCTTACCTCACTCAGGATGATAATTTCTAGTTCCATCCATTTACCAAGGAACCTCTCGAATTCATTGTTTTTAATAGCTGAGTAATACTCCATTGTGTAAATATACCACATTTTTTGAATCCATTCCTCAGTTGAAGGACATCTGGGTTCTTTCCAGCTCCTGGCTATTATAAATAAGGCTGCTATGAACATAGTTGAGCATATGTCCTTGTTATATGCTCGAGCATCTTCTGTGTATATGCCTAGGAGTGGTATAGCTGGATCCTCAGGTAATGCTATGTCCAATTTTCTGAGGAACCGCCAGACTGATTTCCAAAGTGGTTGCACCATCTTGCAGTCCCACCAACAATGGAGGAGTGTTCCTCTTTCTCCACACCCTCGCCAGCATCTACTATCACCTGAGTTTTTAATCTTAGCCATTCTGACTGGTGTGAGATGGAATCTCAGGGTTGTTTTGATTTGCATTTCCCTGACGACTAAGGATACTGAACATTTCTTTAGGTGCTTCTCGGCCATTCAGTCTAATACCCAGTCTAACTATGGGCTAACAAGATTGCTGAGTTTAATG
>NW_021618251.1:0-4732 GCF_004785775.1 Grammomys surdaster | reverse complement strand
GTGATTAGAAATGATGTGAGTAGCCTGCACTGCCCGTGAGGCTATGTTGTGGTCCTGGCCGTTGCTGCCCTGAAGGCCATATCTGAGTATGAGGTCCTAAGAAGTGTATGAGTGTGTGTGTGTGTGTGTGTGTGTGTGTGTGGTGGGGGTGCCGGGGGTTCTATGTCACTGTTACCATGTTACCACCAAAGGACATATGGATGGGTATTCCAGTTCTGGGATGCCACCTGGGACCATGTTTATGTCTAAGGGATGCCCAGAGCTGGCTGTGCCCCTCTTTGAATGTAGTACTTTGGAGAGCAGGCTCTACACCTCACCCAAGCAGAACAGATGAACTAGACCTGTTTGTGGCCTCTGCAGAAGAACTGGCCTCAAGTGTGTAAGTACCAGAGAGCTGGCCCCGCCCCCTAGCTGTAACACTCAGGAGAGTGGCTCCATACTTCACCTGGACAGCACAGTAGAGCTGGCTCTGGAGTCATGGGTGTGGGTGAGCCAGCGCCATCCCTCAACATCTGTGCAGCGAGTTTGTTTGACATGGCCCTGCCCCTTGCCAGCTGCAGCCCTTGGGAGAGCATTTCAGAAACCTCACCTTTGCAGCACAGCAGAAACTAAGGCTCTTTGTTAGATGCCAGAAATAGCTTGTTCAAGAATTATGAACTACAGCAGGGTAACAAGTTGTTCATTGTAAAACTTAAGACATCTGTGGAACCCTCACAGGGTATGCACAGGGTGTGGCTTGAATGCTGTCACTCCCAGCAAAGGTGAAGGGCAGAAGGAGCGAGGAACAGAAAGGATTCCCACAGAATCTGCATCTTCTTTAGATTTAGCCAGCCTCATGGTGGTGGGCCAAGAGAAAATTACCAAGAAAGTGTTTCCCAAGAATGCAAGTATTTGTTATTGTTGGTGAGAACCCTGTGCTCATTCTGTCCCATTTGACAGTATAAAAAGCCCTTCTTTTAGAACTTATTGTGATCATTTGAACTGTGTGCATGTGTGGCTGTGTGCATGAGAGTTAGTGCCTACCGAGGCCAGAAGCACTGGACGACCCTGGAGCTGGAGACACAGGCAGCTTCCAGCTGGGAATCAAACTCAGGTCCTCTGGGAGAACAACAGCACGTGCTCCCAAGTTCTGAGCCATTTCTCTAGCCTCCAAAGTGCTCTTTCTCATTTACTAGAGTAGTTGGAGGCACTAGAATTACTACTGAACGTGGTGGAATCTTCTTTTTGTACTCAGTGCTGGAAACTAAAACATGGCGGTTGATATTTTTACTCAGCAATGCTATCACTAAAAATTTTTCCTGGAGAGATATGTACCTAAATGTGTAAGAGTAAAACAGTTATTGAGGGCTGGAGAGATACCTCAGACTTTAAGAGCAATGGCTGCTCTTCCAGTGATCCTGAGTTCGGTTCTGGACAACCACATCATGTTATGTGACACATCCTTGTCAGGAAGAGATCCATGTGGCAGGTCCATTTGGGAGAGACTTACTCACAAAATGATTTTAAAAAATCAGGGCAAATTCTTGGCTGCACACAGAATACTTTAATATGAAGGCATGTTGGTGAAAGTAGTTACTGGTTTTAACTGTAAATATGAGTTGTTTCTCTCATCTTTTAGTTGCTTAACTTCATAATAAAATGGAATGAAAACCCTCATTTAGAAACAGAAGTACTAGCCGGGCAGTGGTGGCGCACGCCTTTAATCCCAGCACTTGGGAGGCAGAGGCAGGTGGATTTCTGAGTTTGAGGCCAGCCTGGCCTACAGAGTGAGTTCCCGGACAGCTAGGGCTATACAGAGAAACCCTCTGTCAAAAACCAGAAAGAAAAAAAAAAACCCAAAGAAACAGAAGTACTCATTTATTTTTAATGCGCAATTTAAAATAAATACTCTGTGCTTCCTCCTGGGCCACCTGAACACCTCTCATAAAATATATGGGAAAGAAGGGCAAGTGATAAAGTCCATAGATGTGGAGGAACTTCTGGCTCTGCACACAGATCAAAAGTAGAAGGTCACCACCTGTTGGGAAAGGAGGAACTTGGAGGATGCTTAAATAGCAGGCATGCTTTCTCTAGTCAGCCAGCAGCTCATCCAGCTACCTGTTACCATGAAGGCTCTCCTGACTCTGGGGCTCCTCTTGCTTTCTCTCACGGTCGAGGCCAAGGTCTATGAACGCTGTGAGTTGGCCAAAATTCTGAAAAGAAATGGAATGGCTGGCTACCGTGGAGTCAGCCTGGCAGACTGTAAGTCTCTTCTTCCTGATGCCTCCAGCTAAGCTTTCAGAACAGGGACAAGGGAGCACTGAGGGACCAGAGAGGGAGCTGCAGCACACGATGTCATGTTTGCTCCCTGTGTGACTGAGTTCATTTGACTAAAGCATCAACTTGTATCCTTTGAATCAGAGATGCTGGGGTGAGCATTTGGAAGTGACATTGTGTGCCACTCTAAGGTGGTAGGACCTGAGGTGTTCTTGAACTGTCACTGGGTTTTTCAGTTGCTTCAGACTCAACAGCCCATGAGAAAGGAGGCTGAGAACAGGTGGGGGACTCAGTCATTCAGAACTTGGGACCTGAGATCCTGGAGTGACATGGTATTTGTCTTCACTTCTCTTACCGTGCTGTGCACCTTTTGAGATAACTTAAAAATATTTTTTTGACCTTTCTACACAGGGCAGAGGGATCCTCTTTGCCCCCTGTTGCTGTTTAAATGAGGTCCTCGGAAACTGAGTATAAAAACACCTTGGGGTAGCCCTTAGTTGTCCACAACAGAAGATCTGGATGAGGCACAGTTCCTTATGGCTTACATCATCTAGGTTGTCACAATCACATTTGAGTCAAGGGGCTACTGCTCAACAGAGAGATGTCTGTGTGGGTGGATGGATGGATGAAATTGCAAAACAGCCTTTTCTGTTCTGATGCTCTTGCTCTCAGTATTTTCATTAGACATTTGTGATGGTGCACACTCCTGGATTCCAAGCAATGGGATTCTGAGGCAGGAGATTGCAAGCTCAGTGCCAACGATGGACACTTGGTGACACAGAGTAGAAAGAATTCTAATGTAACATGCAAATTCACATTGATTATAAGAGTGATCTCTCTGAGAAAACACTTATTTTTCTAATATTAATACTTCTAGCAGGATATGCATTTCATATTAATTAATTAAATGTTCATAACTGCTATTTCGATGTCGGTTTTAAGCAGGGTTATCTTGAAGGATAAGACGGTGTATGTGGTCGGTAAAAGCATTGGAAGAAATAGTTATTTTACTTGGAAGGTGACATGGTTTCAGTATATTGCATTAGCTGGCACTGAACTTGCTATTCAGACCAGACTGGTCTCAAACTCACACAGATTTACCAGCCTCTGGCTACTGAATGCTGGGAATAAAATTGAACACCACTGTGACAAGTTTATGTTTTAAAAGTCAATTCACCTGGTTATTGTTACTACAAATTGATTTGTCTTCAAAGGGGTAATGTTTGGGGCACTTGAAAATTACTTGCTGACTTGGCACAGAAGTTCTACCTACTAAAAGTGCAGAGGCAGGAGGATCACTTGAGACCAGAGACTACCCTTGGCAACACTGCCACGCCCAGGCTGAACTAGTGGTAGCATATTATATAATTTAACCACATGATTGAACTTCTAGTCCATCAATTCTAAAGTAGAGCCAGCTCAAAGGCTGATTTCTGTATCAAGTATAGATCCATTGCTGTTGATGCTTACTGAAATCTTTTGTTTCTCTTTTCAGGGTTGTGTTTAGCTCAGCATGAGAGCAATTATAACACACGAGCTACAAACTACAACCCTGGAAGCAGAAGCACAGACTATGGGATATTTCAGATCAATAGCCGATACTGGTGTAATGATGGCAAAACCCCAAGAGCGGTCAATGCCTGTGGGATACCCTGCAGCGGTAAGTCAAGCCGGGTTAGCAGTGACAGCGAACAACCATTCTGCTCTTACTGCAAGAGCAGAGATTCTGTGCAGGAGCCATAACACTGGAGGAAGCATCAGGAACCTGGGGAGACTGCCTTTACTGTTAGGAAGCCATTGTTAACTCCATGAAAATTAGCCAAGTAAGGCATTAATGAGGCTTATGGTGTAGTTTGGTGATAGAATGCCCTGACTACAAAGCAGAGATCCCTTGTTACCACCCCTAAAATCAATGTATGAGTAAATGATATGAAATAAATAGAGGCTGGACAGATAGTTCTGATGGAAGAGTCATCACAGTGTGACCCCCAGCAGCCACAAAAAAGCTGAGTTTGGTGACATGCAATTGTAGCCCCAGAAGCAGGGAGTCTAACACAGGCAGATGCATGGGGCTCACTGGCCAACCAGCACAGCCTGCTCTGAAAGGCAGTTCCCAATGGCAGACCCTGCCTCAAATACCCTGGGGACCGCTCCTGGAGCAGCCCTCTGACAGTGGCCTATATTAATTCCTGCTTTATCAAATTTCATTGTTAACTTTTCCACGATAGACTTTGGGACATTCTTTGTAACCTGCTTAGTCTGACTTTAAGAGTGTTCTGTGTGCTCACCGATGGTCACTGGAAAGTGATAGAAAACACCAGCAGAGGAGTGTCACTCCATCTTGAGCACTCAGAGGATAGACTTAACTGGAAACCTTTGGAAAAAGCTCCTGTAGAACGTGAATCTACTGTCCATACATGTAAACTTACATGATACACATGTGTGCTCACATAAAGTCATGTAAAGATTTTACAGT
>NW_021618250.1:0-1507 GCF_004785775.1 Grammomys surdaster | reverse complement strand
ATATGCATTTGCCATTTGTCAATAAAAATAAAAGTATGTGATGACTTTTTGAGGAATGACATAGTTCTAGGGAAAGCTGAAAGAGTAGCTATTTTGGAGAACACTTCTGGGAGATAAGACACAGGAGAACACAGAGGGAAGGACCCACAAGGTGTTCAGTTCACCACAAAGAAGTCCAGGCCAACAGACACACCTGTGGAAACTGAGACAAGGAAAGAGCACATGGAAACCTTACTTGAAGATAGACTTTTCTGTGGAGAACTCTCCCACTTGCAAATGTCTGCATGTATACAATCCCTGCTTCCTCCAGGTCTTCATTCATCAGGCATGGCAAAATGTGTCCTCACATGAACCCTGCAGAACTAGGAAGAGTGGGCAGTGTTACCGTGTATATATAAAGTTTCCTGGTGGGCACTGTCACTTAGCTGAGGAATCCCTGGCTGCTAAGCTAACACCCACTACAGCACAACCTACCTTCAGACTGCTTCATTACTCTCCCCAAATCCCCCTGATTATAAGTCCATCTCCCTCCCTCTGCTGTTCCTGCCTCCATTCTTACCTCCTTCTAGTCCTTACCCCTCCTTCACATCCTTGCTTCCACTCTCCCTGGCTTTGCTCAACCCTGTGCTTCTAATTCACCTTTTCCTCCCTTCCGGCCCAGTTGCTCACCCAGGCACCACAGTGCTCATCATCTGAGTCTGTACTGGGTGTTGTACACAGCAATGACATAAGACATTCATTGGGAATGTCTACAGAAATTGCTTCTTGTTGACACCCTACATTCAGAAGTGTAGCCCACCATGCTCTAGACAATAATAGCCCTTCTATATATGCCTTCTGACATTTGCATTTCCTGAAGAGTTGATATTAGGATGTTCACAAACTGTGTGGTGTTTGATGTTCTTCAGCTTTAATTTTTAATGTTTGTTCATTGATGGCCCTTACCACATCTTTTTTCTCTTCTACTTTATATTTATACTTTGAATCCTCATCTTATACTTCAGTAAATGAGTGAAAAATTATCATGAAACAGCCTGATTGTTGCAATCTTTGGAAATTTAGTCCACCGAATACCTAAGTTCACCAAATAAACTTAATTCATTAGTTTTCATTTCAGACCAAATTCAAATATAAGGACATAAACAGAAAGCAGTCAGACATTTTTAACCTTGGAATATAACATAAATGGCCCAATAAAATTTTCATTCCCCCTTAAAACTACTGTCATCATTATACATAGTGCAATCCTACCGTATATACGATTATCTTTTGTCCATATCTCTATGTTTTTGTCTATTCACCTGTCCAATCTGTCATATACCAATCAACTATAAAACAGATAGTCAAATGAATGTCACCATTTTTCACTAGTTATTGTATTTTGTACTTTACTCATTTCTCAAAATGAGTAAATTTTTGTGTGAACAAAAATGTATGGCTAAACCAATCAAAGGCAAGAAGTCTTTATGTTGAATCATGGTTTGAGAGATTCCATTATGTTTTGATT
>NW_021618249.1:0-7048 GCF_004785775.1 Grammomys surdaster | reverse complement strand
ACTTATTTGTGCCTTTAACTTAGTTAAAAGGTCTCTACCCAGCAAAGGGGTAGGACACTCAGGTATCACTAGGAAGGAATGAGACACCTGTCCTTTTCCCAGGTCTACTGTTCTCATGGTGGTCCACGAATATGAGTTCTGTCCAGTGGCTCTAATAACTATGGTTTGCTTACTTCTCAACTTCCCCAGGGGTTTCTTGAGCACTGAGAATTCTGCTCCCGTGTCGACAAGAAAGTCCATGGGGGTCCCCTCCACTTTCAGGGTTACCCTAGGCTCGGGGAGGGGGGCCAAGCCCTTACCCCCCTAGTCTTCATTGCTACCTAGGGCCAGAGCCTTAAGTCCCTTCTTGGCGGGACACTCTCTGGCCCAATGTCCTCTCTCCTTGCAATAGGCACATTGGTCTCTGTCCAGTGTTTGGCTGGCTCTTCTGGGTCTCCTTGACTCCTGCCTCTGATACTCGCCCAAGTTCCCTGTCTGCCTAACTCCTCTAGTTCCCTGTCTTCTTCTCTCACCTACAACTGCGGCCAAAATCTTAGTCAAATTCTTTTCCTGTCTTCTCTGTCTCTCATCTTTCTCCTTACTCTTTTCTCTTTTCTCTCTTTCTGCTTTTTCTTCCTGAGTTTCCCTCTTATGATAGATCTTCTCTGCCTCTTTAACCACATCTCTGATTGTGAGGTCTTGTAATCCCTCAAGATGCTGTAACTTTTTTCTAATATCTGCAGCAGCCTGCCCAATAAAAGCCATAATGACAGACATCCTCTGTCCCTCCGAGGTGGGGTCAAAAGGAGTATATCTGTGATATGCCTCCATGAGGCGCTCCCAGAAAACAGAGGGGGCTTCTTCTGGCTCCTGCATAACCTCTCTTACAGTGGGGCGTCTTGCCGCCCCTCTGAGACCTGACACCAGAGCCCGGCGGTAGATGGACAGCCTTTCCCTACCTGCAGCTGTGTTGTGGTCCCATTGGGGCCGAGTGAGGGGAACAGCCTCATCAATCTCTGCTGGAGTTAGATTCTGCAAAAGTTGTCCCGCAGCGTTCTGGATGTTTTTCCGGGCCTCCAGAAGAACTCTCTCTTTCTCTTCAGCCGTGAAGAGAGTCTGGAGGAGCTGATTGTAATCATCCCAGGTGGGCTGGGGCGAGTACATTATAGACTCTACCAGTCTAATAAGGGATGTAGGATTCTCTGAAAAAGTGGGATAATTAGTTTTCTAGTTAAACAGATCAGATGAAGAAAAGGGCCAGTATTGTAGGAACTGGACTGCATTCGCCTCGGTAGGTGCCGGACCTATAGCATGGAGAGGTAGAGAAACGGTGGAGTCGGGTCCTTCCGGACTCAACCCTCTCTGGCTCTGAGTGCCAGTTGCCGGCCTCCCGCCCCCGGCTGCTCCCTGTGGTTCCGGACTTGGTGCTGAGGCCGGGGGAGCCTGTGGTGGTTGATGATGGGGGGGCAGTGGAGGACTTGGCCACTCAGGTGGCTCCTCGATCTCGGGATAGATCTTAGGCGGAGCTGAGGGTTTAGTTTCCAAGTCCGGTTTCGGTTTGGGTTTGGGCGTTTTAGGCCCGGAACTGCAGAGAGCCAGGGCTCAGGAGCCTGGCTGTTTCTTAACCCATGGTCTCACCCACGGAGGGGGATTCTGGATCAGGTTCTGCCAAACCATGATGTATGGCTGTTGATCAGGATGCGACCCTGGTCCTTCCTGAAAAATAGTAGCTTTTACTGCAAATAGTAGTCGCGTCAAAAGTCCCCTCAGGTGGCCATCCCACATCAAGTTTTGGCCACTCTGAGGCACAGAAAGTCTGCCAACGTCCCTTTCTGATGTTAACCGATAACTCATTGCCTCTGTCTTTCACCTCTGTCCAGTGGTCTAAAGTCAGGCTTAAGGGAGTCACTACAGTCTGTCCCATAACTGTCAACAAGCAACACAAAACACAGACAAAACAACTACACTAACTGTCTCAACCGAGAAAGCCAACACCAATACAGAAAAACAGATGGCCAGGAGGTCTCTCACACCTCCTCCAGCAAGAGGACCACCATGTCCTCTCCGGCCTCCAGACGGGCACCCACCAGTCGTCCCCGGGGTCCCTCCTCACCTGGGACGTCTCCCAGGTTGTGGCAGTGGTAACCCTCCTAGCAAGTCTGCTGGTCACCCATTCGCCTCCTGCCGAGACAAAAGGTTTGTTGTCTCTTATGAGACAGAAACAGCTGCCAAGGCAAAACACAGAAGTGCACTTTACAGAATTCCAAACCAAATGTCAGAACGAGACGGATAGATACACAAAACACACAAACAAAACCGTGGTGCCCTTACCTCCCAGTGGGGGTCTCAGAGATCAGGGTGGACACAAATCCCGGACGAGCCCCCAGTGAAGACCTCTCTAGCAGGGAGACCCTCACTCAAATCTCAGAAAGTCGTGACCACCCAGTAATCTGCTCGAGACACCATGTACTGGAGCAATTGCGAGATTGTATTAGGGCGTGACAGCTAGCTGCCGGTCAATTTGTATGTCCACGCAGGAGCTGAATTAACCCCGACAGCCAGTTTGAAAGGGGTTTTTAGAGGGAAAAACCACAAACCAAGGAATGGGGAGGGGGTGAGAGGTTGCTAGGGTGGTGTAACATGAAAATAGTAGAACATTCCAAAGGAACCCAACCTACGGGATCAGGGTCAGATGAAAACTCTCTGTACGCGTATCTTTCTCAAGAATGTGGTCCTGCCCTGTTACTTCGGGCTTGCCCTGTCACTATGGTTCTCAGTTTGGTTCCACCTGGCTAAATTGCATTCTAGACAGTTCCCGTAATTAGTCTGTCCACATTCTTAACTTGCTTCATGCCTCCATGTCTTTGTAAAGAAAGCCTAAAGAATATTTTATGTCTAAAAAGGATTCTATATACCCAGTATCTATAATTTTTCACTCTACACTTAACCACAGGAAGTTAGAGGGATGGATGACAGATGGCCTTTTGCAGTTGATCTGTGTACATTGGGAGTCCTGCTGAGTCCTGGTTGCTTTGGCAAAGACTCACTCACTCCTGAGGCAGGACAAGGTATGCTGGTTGCCTGGACCCTTTGGTTTCACCCTAGCCTTGGGCAACAGGAATTCGAGGACACCCTAGGGAAGCGGGGGAAAGAATGAAGGGACAAGAGACACAAGAACAGAAAGCAAGTCTGGGGTTCTGATCAAGTTCTGACACTTTAATTTTGGGTGCAGGTTATAAAGACACAGCAAAACAGGAAGTTTGGCTGAGGGTCATTGCTTAGGGCTATCCCACTATTGAGTGCTTATTGCCCCAGATCATCCCACTGTTATATGCTTATTGCCCTAGATAATTCCACTGTTGTAACCAGCTCCCAGGGAATGCCAGATGGGGAGGGGGTGAGAGGTTGCTAGGGTGGTGTAACATGAAAATAGTGAAACATTCCAAAGGAACCCAACCTACGGGAGTCAGGGTCAGGTGAAAACTCTCTGTATGCTTATCTTTCTCAAGAATGTGGTCCTGCCCTGTTACTTCGGCCTTGCCCTGTCACTATGATTCTCAGCTTGGTTCTACCTGGCTAAATTGCATTCTAGCCAGTTCCTGTAACTAGTCTGTCCACATTCTTAACTTGCTTCAGGCCTCGGTTTCTCCATGTTTTTATAAAGAAAGCCTAAAGAATATTTTATATGTCTAAAAAGGATTCTATATGCCCAGTATCTATATTTTTTCACTCTACACTACATCCTTGTGTCTCTTGTCCCTTCATTCTCCCCCCTCCCTTCCCTAGGGTCTCGTTGAATCCCAGCAGGCCGAGACAGATTTCCAGGCAGTTAGGAGGAGACTGTGTGTCACACTGGGTGTATCTTGAGCATAGGAGACCTCCAAGCCCATACAGAGTGACACATTTTCTCTAATTAGGACAATCTACGTAATAATGCTGTCCTCTATAGTTGAACATTCAAACACATGAATCTATAGGGGTCATACTTACCTATTTAGAAACAAGTGAGTCCAGGGATTATAGAGGCTGAAAGAAACCTTTTTCATGGGCACCATGCTGCGGCTGGGTTCCCTGTGCCATGCAGTGCAAGATGTGCATGTAAGTTGCATGTTCCACAGTGGCTCGGTTTCTGTTGATGGCATCTTTAGCCTATGGCACCACTGTGGGGAAAGAAAAATAGGAAGAAAAAATAAATGTCCCCATGTGTGGTGTGCAAAGAATGCATCCTTCCTGTCATTCAGAGGGAGGGAGGGTGGCCTGGAGTAGTGAGCATGCTACACAGAGGTGGTTTTAGTCAAATTACTCATTGAACAGACTATTGAGACCCTGCTTTGAGAGAGAAGTGGATTCTGGCATATGGACTGGGGATGTTGACACATCAGTTTGCAGAGACCCAGTGAGCAGGGTAACAGGAAGCTGGAGAGGGGATGAAGGCTTCCTGGAGAGAGATGGAAAGCTAGCAAGGGCTACCAAACCTCCATTCCATGTCCTGGCTGAAGCCATTTTTCTAGCCATCCATCCATACTCTTCCAGAACCAGCTCTAGGATGAGAACTGACCAAAAGATTCATTCTTGGTGGTGGCTGTATCTGGGTGAGATGGGTCTTTCTTCACGAACCACATATCTTTGCAGATTGAAAAGGCAACAGCAAGTAGAATTCAGCCAGTGTTCTGGAAGAAGTTTGAAAATGGATTGATGGATAACAGATCTGTGTGTGTGTGTGTGTGTGTGTGTGTGTGTGTGTAGGTGTGTGTGAAGGTGTGTAGTACTACTTTACCACAGAGACCCATCCAAAGGCAGCTCTCAGACCACTCATGAATGCTGAGGCTCTCCAGGTTCTTTGGAGACTCTTCATCCATCTGCCATGGATGCTCCTGTCTGGGTGAACTGAAGGAAGATTACCATGAATGGAAGTGTTGTGTGGGGCAAAGAGCACCTGATTGTTCTTCCAAGAGGTGGTGCTCTCTGACTTCTTCCTTGTACTCAGAGAAGAGCTGGGAGCCAGTGAAATGGCTCAGTGGGCAACAGTGCCTGCCATCAAAACTGAAGACCACACTCAGTTCAATCTTTGGACCCACATGCTTTAAGGAGAGACCAGTGTCTGTTAATTGCTCTCTGTTTTCTACATTCAAATCATGACACATATGTTTCCAACCCCAAAGATATGAATACATATCAATTTTTAATTAAGATAGAGTAAGCATGCAAGTCAAGTCTTGGCGATGGTATGGTCTTTGGGATTGGCAACATGATCTTCATGGAAGCAAGGGCTTCTGGAGATAGAAGGCTGTTCTCTCCTGGGACATGACCAGTGATTTTAATCTCATTTATTTTTTTCTGTTCTTCTGTGTATTCCTTGCTCCAGGAGGCTCACAGAATTTAATATCCAGGCTAGTGTGTTCTTAATGATTCCATCTATGGGGCCAGATTGCAAGAAAGGCAGCCTCTTTCTGAGTATCTACGTACTTGTGAACCCTACAACCCCACATAGTGTCTGGTGTTCTGTGTAGGGTGGTGCACTGTTCCCTGTATAGCTCTCTGGCTAAATAAGAGGAAGGAAATGATTTTGTCAGATGGGAGAACCTGAGAGCTCAGGTTGCTTCTGGCTGGCTGGAGTAATGGAGCTCTCCACTGGCCCTGCTCCCATCTGGAGCTACAGCTGGATATGGAGATCTGGGCCTAAGAAGTGGAGGGCAGCAGATGGTGGCTTATGCAAGCTAAGTACCACCTGCTGTCTGCCCTGATGGCCTTGAGTCTGTGCTAGCTCTCATAGCTGGAAGTCTCTTTGCTGTAGGGACAGCAGAAGCAGCAGAACCATGGCAGAAGCATGACCTGGCAAACAGAACCTGCAAGGAAATGACACATCTTCTCCCAAGAGTTTATTTCAGGAGAAAGCAGCAATTCAACCAAAGCAATGAAACTTGGGTTTGGTATAAAAATGAAAATACAAACCCTTCAAACACCTTCAAACACAGATTAGGAAAATGTCTCATGTGAGGTGGAGGTTAAAGACAGCATGACAGAGTGTGAGTAATGGCTGTAATCTGAATCTTAGCCTTTTCTGTGGGGCTAGGTAGTTTACCTGTGCCTCGTGACCAGCCCCACTATAACCATTTAGAAATGTTGATCTGGCCAGGGAGTGGTGACACACCTTTAATCCCAGCACTTGGGAGGCAGAGGCAGGCACATTTGTGAGTTTGAGGCCAGCCTGGTCTACAAAGTGAGTTCCAGGACAGCCACGACTACACAGAGAAACCCTGTCTAGAAAAACCAAAGAAAAAGAAGAAAAAAAAAAGTACTGTTTATCTGTGGTTAACAGTGGTTGTTCTTGCTGCCTCTTTCTAAACTCCTTCACTTTCCTCCAGAATTGTCCTATGTCATTTAGTGTTTACCTTTTATGTACTCTCTCTGTGTGCACATGTACTTGTGTGTGTGTACAGCTATGTGGAGATGAGAAAGTTAGTAACAAGAATTGGTTCTCTTCTTCCCACCATGTGGGTTCTGCAGATCAAATTTAGATCATCAGGCTTGGCAGCCAGCATCTTTACCCACTGGGCCATCTTTCTGACCCAACGTTGATAGTTCAGTTGTAGCCAAAGGTGACCTTGAACTTCTGATCCTGCTGCCTCTAAATTCTCTTCTGAGAATGCAGGTACATGGGATCACATTTCAATTTAGGAAGTGCTGACATCAAACCCAGGACCATTTGTGTGCAAGCCTTCTGTAAACTGAGCTATAGCCACAGCCTGTTATTATTTTGAAAAAGTATTTGTTTGGGTGGTTTGTAGGCATGTCTCTGCACCATTTGCATGCCTGGTGCATGCGGAAGCCAGAGGAAGGCACTGGAGCCACTGGAATTGTAATTCTGGTGGTTCTGAGCTGCCCTATGGGTACTGAACAGAACACAGGTCTTTGGAACAGCAGCCAGTATGCCCCCACATCCCCATTACATTTTAATACCCTGAGTCCATTAGTATCTGATTTATATGAGCAAAGAAAAGGCTGTTTTTGTTTTTTGTGTGTCTAAGAATGGATTTATTTATTTATTTATTTATTTATTTATTTATTG
>NW_021618248.1:0-20743 GCF_004785775.1 Grammomys surdaster | reverse complement strand
ACCCATAAATGAACCCACATAGCTATGAACACTTGAACTTTGACAAAATAGCTAAAAGCATCCCGTGTAAAAAGGACAGCATTTTCAAAAAATGGTGCTGGTTCCAATGGAGGAAAACATGTAGCAGAATGCAAATCAACACATTCTTATCTCCTTGTACAAAGCTCAAGTCCAAGTGGATAAAGGGCCTCCACATAAAAACCAAATACACTGAAACTAATAGAAGAGAAGGTGAGGAAGAACCTTGAATACTTGGACACAGGAGAAAAGTTCCTGAACTGAACACCAATGGCTTATGCTCTAAGATCAAGAATTGACAAATGAGACCTCATAAAATTGCAAAGTTTCTGTAAGGCAAAGGACACTGTCAATAGGGAAAAACAGCAACCAACAGATAGGGAAAGATCTTTACAAATCCCACATCCTATAGGGCTAATATCAAATATATACAACGAACTCAAGAACATAGGCTCCAGACAACCAAATAAACATATTTAAAAAATGAGGTATAGATCTAAAGAAAGAATTCTCAACTGAGGAAACTCAAATGGCCAAGAAGCACCTAAATAAATGTTCAGCATCCTTAGTCATCAAGAAAATGCAAATCAAAACAACTCAAGATTCCACCTCACCCCAGTCAGAATGGCTAAGATCAAAGACTCAGGTGATAGTAGATGCTGGCAAGGATGTGGAGAAAGAGGAACTTTCCTCCATTGTTGGTGGGATTGCAAGATAGTCCAACCACGCTGGAAATCAGTCTAGTGGTTCCTCAGAAAATTGGACATACCATTATCTCAGGACCTTGTTATCCCTTTTTTGGGCATATACCAGAACATGCTTTAACATATAACAAGGACATATGCTCCAATATGTTCATAACAGCTTTATTTATAATAAATAAATATATTTATTTATTTATATTATAAATATATTTATTTATAATATAATATGTGTGTAAAGAACACAGAGGTCCTTCAACAGAAGAATGGATACGAAATGGTGGTACATTTACACAACGGAGTATTACTCAGCTATAAAAACAATGAATTTGAGAAATTCCTAGGTAAATGGACAGAACTCGAAAATATCATCCTGAGTGAGGTAACCCAATCACAAAAGAACACACATGATATTCACTCACTCATTATCGGATATTAGCCCAGAGGCTTGAAATACCCAAGATTCAACTCATAGACCACATGAAGCTCGTGAAGAAGGAAGACCAAGTGTGGGTGCTTTGATCCATCTTAGAAGGAGTAACAAAATACTCAAGGGAGCAAAGTTGGAGACAAAGTGTGGGACAGAAACTGAAGGAGGGGCCATCTGGGGACCTTTCCACCTGAGTATCCATCCCATATGCAGTCACCAAAGGTAGATCCTGATGTGGAGGTCAGGAAGTGCATGCTGACAGGAGCCTGGTATAGCTGTGTCCTTAGAGGTCTGCCAGAGTCTGACATATTCAGAGGCAGGTGTTCACAGCTAACCATTGAACTGATCAAGGGGTTCCCAATGGAGGAGTTAGAGAGAAGACTGAAGGAGCTGAAAGTGTTTGTGGCCCCGTGAGAAGAGCAATAATACCAACCAACCAGAACTTCTGTGGTCTAAACCACCAGCTTGGGAGCACATAGGGAGAGACCCATGGCTCCAGCTGTATGTGTAAGGGAGGATGGTCCTGTAGGGTGGGAGAGGATATCCTTGGTCCCTTGAAGTTTGGATGCCTTGTGTGGGAGAATTCAAGGTAGGGGAGGTGGGATACAGGGGTTAGGTGTGGTCACATCCTCATAAAAGTAGGAGGAGGGTGGATGATGTTGGGAGTTTCTTGGAAGGGGTAGTGGGAATAAGGTAAGGGGATAATATATGAAATGTAAATAAAACATCCAATAAAAATAAATAAATAGAAAGAAAGAAAGAAAAAAAGAAAGAAAAGAGAGAGAGAGAGAGAGAGAAAGAAATAAAGAAAGAGAGAAGTAGAGAAAGAAATATAGAAATGGATATAGATGCCAAAAAATACATACCTATATTTGAGTACATCTTTTTCCTTTACAGACATTCTCTTTTTCTAATATCCTTTGTGCTTAAGAGCCATCTTTAAAATGTCTTTCAATATACCTCCAAGGAAATTGTCAAATAACCTGACCCTCGCTTGTTCTGACCCCAGAGAGGGTATCACATAAACACAAATGGGGACAGTACAACCATGGAGCCAGATTTATGTAAGGGTGGAGTGCTATACCCTCTCTCGGATCATTCCTGTGCTCTGATCAGAATGTCACACAGTATAGGTGAACTGCCTGCCTGCAGCTACTGCTCCAGTGTTCACTCTTGTCCAGGCCTTGAAGTGAAGGAGAAAATGGGAGCTTTCAGCCTTTCTACACAACCCATCCCAGGCTCCCACTGCAGGGGAGCAGTCATAGTGAGGCAGAAGAAGCAAGACACAGATGACACATCATCTGCAGTCCTTCCAGGAAGCATATGGAACACTCCCAGAGGCTCTGGGAACATCTTGGAAGAAGGACCAGGAAAGAACTGAAGATCCAGAGAAAGTGATAACATGCTGTGGAACACTGCCTTCTAGGCATGACATGGCCACTCTATTCCTGAATTCTTTGCTGCTATGATCTCCTGTGCAAGACCTGCATTAAGACACAAGTCACTTGTGACCCTGGCTCAATTTCAACATGTCAGTGCCCTCCTACACCTGAGAGACTCAGGACCACTATTGGTTTTGCCTACAAAATAAATCATAGTTAAATTAAAAAAAAGAATATTATCCATTTCATATAGATCTTCCAATTTTATGGAGCACAGGCTTGTGAAGTTACACCTAATAATTTTTTTAATGTGCTCAGTGTCTACTGTTAGGACCCCTTTTCATTTCTAATTTTGTTAGTATGGGTAGAGATTCCTTGACTTTTATTTCATTTGAGTAATGTGTTATATATCATGTCGATTTTATCAGAGAACCACCTCTTGGTTTCCATAACTCTTTGTATTATTCCCTTTGTTTCAAATTGATTGAGTGATCCCTGATTTATTTCCTGCCATCCAATTGTACCACCCTCTCATTGGGATGAGGCTTTGCCTCACCTATGGAACTGCAGCATGTAGTAAATAAAGCTCTTGCTGTTCTCTGTGGTGGGTGATGCACAGGAGAGCCTCACTGAAAACCCTTCATAACCAGGTTGCAGGGTGAATTGAAGAAGCCCTCTATGTCAGTGTTACCTGCACGATACCATAACACACTAACAGAGGTCTGTCCACAACTCTACAGTAGTTGGTCTTCTGTGTCATATTGGAAAAGGTTTTAATGGGTTCGTGAATGCACGCACGCACAAAACACACACACACACCAATCCAAATGCACACACACACACACACACACACACACACACACACACACACACACACATCAGACGACATCTCTGGGAGATATACTTCTTCTACCACGTGTTTTACAAGGAAGGAACTCATGTTTCTAGTTTAGGAAACAAGGATGAAGACTAGCTGATCCATCTCATCAACTGATCATCTCAACCAAGGAATTTCATGAGAACTTTATCTGTATTTATGTTCTTGGTGATGTGCAAGTGTGTGTGTGTGTGTGTGCTTCTGTGTGTGTGTGTGTGTGTGTGTATGCATTATTGACATTGTGCACATTCTTTGCACCCTTGGAATATGTGTGCATTAATAAAAATACACAGAAAATGGAAATCATGGAGGATGCTGGGTTTGTGGGGCAGCCTAGAGGTTACAGTGACTTAAAGAACTTGATGAATCCATGTGCCTTTGAAGGATAATTTCTGGATCCCTAGAGAGTGTCGGACTGCCATTTTAGAAGTGAATGGAGTAATGTTGTATGAAAGAAAAACTAGAAAAGACACTACAGAGACTGATTATGATGGGATGGCCCGGATAAAGAGAGGCTGAACGTGATAGGCACATTTTGTATCACGTGCTGAATGTCACATGGAACCCACTGAGATCTACGTTTGAGTGGCTAAAGAATTAAAATTAAAATAACTAGCGGGGTACTCCTTAGCTCCAACACAGGTCTCCTGACCCTCACACATCTGATTTTGTTTTTAAACACAGAGAAGAAGTTAAACACTTTGCTATAAGTGAAAAACCAACCTAGCTGTATTAACACTTCTCTTCCTCTCCATCCTCCCTTCTTTCATCTCTCCCTGTACTCCCCTCCCCTCAATTCTTTCTTTCTGTTCTTCTTTCTGGGGATTTGAGCCCAAGGCATCATGCTGTACCACTGAGCCAGAACATGCAGGCACTGACGAATCTGTTCAGAATCTTCTTTCTTTCAATGCGGATGAAGTCCTGGCAATAGTCAGGTTTGGCCTTCATTCTACTTTGGGTAGCATCTGTACATTTCCATGCATTTCAGCTTGCTCAGGGCCTTCACATTTCTAAGAGAGGATCGTTTACACACAGCAACACAGACCACTTGTCAGCAGCTTTCCTGTGTTCTCATAGCACCTTAGCATCCCATTCCATGTTTTAATTTTAAACACAAACATACCTAAGCGCTAATAATGCATATTTTAGGGGGTTTGTCAGGTGCAGCTAAAATGCTAAGTTCTGTACCAGAAGACCTCTTTGCTCCAAGATGAAAGGCTCCTCATGTATACCAGCCTTTGTTGTGTAAACCTTGCTCCCCGAGGATGATTTTGTTGAATATGTTTTCTAGTGATCTTCACCCTCTTCTAGTACGATTGTTGTATTATTTTCGATCTTCTCACTGTGTTCTGGATTTGCTGGATGTTTTGGGTTACAGGTTTTTTACACTTTGTATTTTCTTTGACTGACTTGTCAGTATCATCTATGGTGTCTCCTATGCCTGAGATTCTCTTTCCTATCTTGTATCCTGTTGATGATGCTTACATTTTTATCTCCTGATCTCTTTTGTAGGTTGTCCATCTCCAGGGTTGACTACATTTGTGATTTGTCTAATATTCTTTTATTCTTGTTTTTCTTATTTATTTATTCATCTATTTATTTACATTTCCAATGTTGTCCTCATTCCCAGTTTCTCCTCTAAAACACCCTTTCCTTCCACATCCCTCTGCCTCTATGAGGGTGCTGCCTCACTCACCCCTTCCTGCCCCAGCACCCCAGCACTTTCCTACCCTGGATCATGGAGCTTCCAGTGGCCAACCTCTGCTGTTCCTTTCCTAGAAGAGTTTTCTCAGAGCCTGCAGATCATGTGGTATACAACCAAGGTCACCCATCACAACACCCAAAGAATGATGCCAATACATAATTGCAATGAAATGCCAACATTTAATGTAGATATACATATGGGCACAACTTATCTCTGTTGATCAATATTGCATTTCTTCTTACCTTAGCTTGTGTAACTACTTTTTAAAAAAAGAATAGTGCTTTATGGAATAAGTCTTATTCACAGAATAATAAGCTTTAGTCTACAACAAATGACAGATTATAGAGCAGAAAGCAATTCTCACAAGATTCCATAATGAAAGAAAGGTATCCATTCAAAGAACAAAAAGGGAGTCATAAAATTATATGCACAAATATAGTACACAAACATGACAAGACAATTGGTCGTTCTTTCAGGTAAATTATAACAAAAATCCAAAAACAGAAATTACATTAAAGCCATTATTACATCAAATTAAAACTGCAAGTTTGTTGGTTAAGTATAGACAGTGATAAAATATACTTACACAGTAATCTTAAATGCTCATTAATGAAACATAAGCACATAGTAAATGTCAAACAGCTGGACTCACATCTGCAAACTTCAGCCTCCAAAAGAGAACTTGACCACTCAAGCATTCACTGTCATTATACCACTGTCAGACTGTTTAATTTGAAAATATCAGCAACTGTCCTATTGTAGAAATTATAAAGCACCACTTATTATGCAGTGAAAAGAGTGTTATAGAATGAATAGTTGAAAAAACCCTGAGACTTACAGGACAAGTGGCTGGTATGGTGAGGCTTTTCAACCTCAAACTGTGTCCCAGTAAAGAATCTATCACTAGTTAGCTATGTAACTTTGCACCAATTTCCTGTCCTTGTGAGTAGTCGCCTCCACAATAAAATGAAGGTGGAGGTAGTGTGAGTAAGTGACTCTCTAAGGTCATCTCTAGCTCTGATAGTCTGTGACTTTATTATGTAAGGGAGAAATCTACATTGCGCTGAATGCTTCAGATCCAAACTATACTATTAAGATGGGAATAAGTTGACTGTCTTTATTAGGAAAACTCAACTGAATTTAGTAAGAATATTTTTTCTAGTTTTTGTAAAAGGATTTTAAATATTTTTAATAGATTGAACCATTTATTTATTACAGTTTATAGCATTGTTATAAGAAGCATCCAGAGAAACAAATAATAGTGAGTAAAAATTAACATAAGAGTTTCATTTAAGCTTCAAAGATTATTTTTATTTTATGTGTAGGCATGTACGATTGTATATGTGTACATGCATGCATGTGCCCCTGGAGGCCAGAAGACGGCACCAGTGCTGGAATTATATGTCCTTGTGAGCCATCATGTGGATGCTGAGAACTAAACCTAAGCCCTCTGAAAAAGCAGCAAGGATTCTCAACAGCTTACTTATTTTTCCAGGCCCTCTTTTACGCTTTAGTCCAAGATCCTCCAGCAACACAAACCCATGGAGGAGTCTCAAGATTTTAGGATGAAAGTTAACAGTTAAGAGTATATATAAGGTGTTCTTGGCCGGGCAGTGGTGGCACACACCTTTAATGCCAGCACTTGGGAGGCAGAGGCAGGCAGATTTCTGAGTTCAAGGCCAGCCTGGTCTACACAGTGAGCTTCAGGACAGCCAGGGATATACAGAGAAACCCTGTCTCAACAAACCAAAAAAAGATATTCTTGAGTTCTCTTCCATCATCTTGGAAGATGGTTGTGTTAATTCTCCTGTTGTTTTTTTTCCCTCTCTTTTGTGTATGTGTCTGGGTGTAAGTGGATACCTGTCATGGTGCATGAGTGGAGACAGTGGGTAAACTTTGGATGTTGGTGGGCCCTCACCTTCCCACCTTGTTTACCATGGTGCCTCTTTGTTGACCATGAGCTTCTGGACATTCTCCTATCTACTTCCTGATTCATGTAAGCATTCAGGGATTACAGATACTTGGGCTAGTGCACTTATCTTTTTGTTTGTTTTCTTTTGTGAAACAAGTTTCCCTGTCCTGTAACTCTCTCTGTAGATCAGGCTGACCTCAAACCCACAGAGATCTCTCTCCTTCTGCCTCCCAAATGCTGGCATCAAAGGAGTGTGCTCCACCTGGCTGCACTCAGCTTTTATGTGGGTTCTGGGGATCTGAATTCAGGTTGTTAAGACTATTTGACTAGTTCTTTTCTTCACTGATAGCTACCTTTTGGAAAAGAGAAGATTTGATTAAAATGGTATCTGTCACATATTTCTCCATCCCTTTTCTTGTTTCTCTAATAACAGTGACAGTCTACTTCATCTCTCCTCTTCCTTTATTCAGTATCTAGGTACTCATAAGTACAATAAGAGTTAGGTCTAATGGGAACAATGCATGCAGCAAATTTAGAGTGGCAGTTTCAATTCAGAGAGCTCAAAAATATAAATCTTACTTACTAAAATAAAAACAGATAAAAACCCAGTGTAAATTACAAGACAACAAACTATCCTACATAGCGAAACCACAGTGTATTCACTTAGTACACTCACCTCACCTCTAGCCCTAACTACAGGAAGAGGCAGAAGTCTAGGAGGAAAGAGAATACTTTAGTAAATTCTAAATACTCACAAAACTTTTGATCAACACAGTAAATAAGAAATAAAAGTAACTAAATTTCACATGACTAATTTGTAGTAAAATGGGTGAACTTTTTACAGAAAAAGAACATTAACACACAGACACTGAGAACTCTCTCAGGGGTGGTGATTCAGATCTGGTTATACAGTGACCTTCCAAGTGACCATTGTTTACACTACCATATTGTAAGGGATCCAGTGCTTTTTTGTTAAGTGTGATTTCAGACCAACTCTGGTAAGTCTCCAATAATTTGATTAGACCTGGAGTGCTGTGAATTTAAGAACCTGAAGTAACAGCATTTTCTAAACAATTCCAAAAATAAACTTGTTAGCCACATCAGCTCCATGAATTCAATTTCACAACTCCTGAAGACAAGAAAAGAGGTCTTGCTTAACTCTCAGCACACAGGTTTTAAAAGAGTTTTAATGAACTGAGGCTCTGAGAACAAGAAAAGCCTTATTTGGAAACATTCAATCCTTAAGTCCTTGGCCAATAACTAGATTAAACAAACTACCTATATGACTTTTACCTGAAGTGTCTTGGAAACAATTTTTAAAATTAACACCTTTATTTCCTGGTAGAATGCTTGAAATATAAATTGAAATCTTAGTCAATTAGATCAAATGTAACCTAACAATTATATATCTGAACCTAAGCAGAAGACACTACACTGAACTAAGGATTTTTACCGAAAAAGAAAAACACAACAACAAAGAGAAAACGGAGCAGTCAGTTACTTAATTCTGTTGGATTCTATTTAAATTTGCAATTAAAATAGTATCACCATAGTGGTCAACAGAGTTTAGGAGAACCTAACAATACTCTTTCTCTTAGAAAATACAACAAAAAGTCTGAATTGTAACAGTTTCGCTCCCAAACTGTTCTCTGTAGTAAAACAGACCATTCATTACAAGAGATCTATCATGATAATTACTTAAGGTAAATCCCATGTTCTATGAAGCATTTTAGCTTTTGATTGTATTCATATTGACTTATATAAGTTGTTAAAATATTTGAACTACTCTTGTCAGTATATTAAAATTTCCAAGGTTTTAAGGATCTTGAGAAAATATTTTTAAAGAATCCACTACCATTACTAGTCAAGAAAACAAACATTAAAAAAAATCAAAGACTGAACACTCTGTACTATATACATCTTAATCATCTTAACAGCAAAGACTACATGAAACTTTTAGGACACAAAATGACATTGAGAATCTAAACACGGAGAGCTGACACTAAAATTACAAGCCGTATACAAACATGCTTCTACGTTTACCTATGGAAGCAGACAGATGGTTAAAATACTGGGTTAATAAAGATCTTTTAGAAAAGTGACTTAGGCAGGCTTAAACTAGCAAGGATTAAGGATGAATCCTTACTAATTAATTGGAAGATCTGAGAGATATTTTATGTTTCATTTTACAAAATCAGAAATATGTATTTTGAAACAAGATAAAAAGACATGATCTACATGTCAGAAAACTACCACTCAGCAATATTTTTCATCCACAAAGCAGGTAAAACAAAAACATTCAAATTTCACATTGGCACCAGAAAAGTTAACTGGCCTGCTTCCTGGATTAGAAAAACTAAAACTGAGCAATAAGTGGTTTTGCAGACGTTTGAACATGCCTAAGCCTTTAAATCAGCAAAATATTTACTAAGAATTCTGATTATGAAAGTAATACATACTTATAAAACCTTCAAACAGAAAAAAATTAAAAAGTGAAAGGCTCTATAAGACCCTCTAAGACCCATCCCCCACCCCACAGAAGAAAAAATACATTTAAGACTGTGATACTTATCTTTCCAAATATTTTTGTCCAGTACAGATACAAAATACACACACATTGATTTGGCTCTAACTAGATACAGTGTTTTGCCACTTTTATTTTACACTTATTCTATCTGTGTAGTTGTTAATCTAGTCAAGTTGATAACACGATAAGTTCCTATGTGTATTAGGAACTTATAATTTCAGAGAGTATTTCCCTGACATCAAGGCTGGGAATATGGCATTAGGCAGGCATGCAGGCAGGCAGTGATGTTGCTAGAGCAACAGCTGAGAGCATCCATCTTCATCCTCAACCAGGGAGGTGAAGGGACACTAGGAATGTCTTTCTGGGTCTGGGTTACATCATTCAGAGTGATTATTTCTGGCCCCATCCATTGACTTGTAAATTTCATTTCATTTACAGCTGAATTTGATTGTGTATGTGAGTTGTGTTGTAGTATATGTGAGACTTGTTGGGTTTATGGGTGGGTCGTGCTCCTGTCTTGCCATGTGATTAGGTCCTCTAGTAGGGACAGAGGCACAGGAATTCAACTGTGTTCACTTTATGATAGTGCCAGGTGGACTTAAGGCTGTGTGAAGCTGCAGGACTCTACTCTAAGCTGGGGAGCACAGTGTGAGGTCTCCAAGAGAGCCAGAGCTCTTGCAAGAAAGAGTGTCTTGGAAGGAATGCTTAATTGGCTATGTCCCTCTGGCCTTTAGGTACCTCATCAATATGGAGATCTGTCTTGAGGCTCCTTGACCTGTAGTCATCCCCTCTACCTGTGGAGCAGCTAGCCTACAGGATTGAAAGCATGGATCAATGGAGGTCTGTGGCCTCCTGTGGGAAGCCTGGATTCTGGCAGCATGGGAAAATGCATGCCATCACTTAGAAACACCTAGGGTTCCAGGAGATTTCTAGTTGGTGCTCGACTAGAAACCATGCTGTTATTTCACAGTCAACATCTAGGAACCATATTTTCATTATCCATTCATCAGTTGTAGGACATCTAGGTTATTTTCCTTTCTTGGCTATTGGGAATAAAGCAGCAAGGAACATGAACAAACCTGTTACCTCTGAAGTAGAATCATATCCTTTAGATATATGACCAGGAAGAGTGTCTTAGTTAGTTTTCTATTTCTCTGAAGAGACACCATGACCATGGAAGCTCTTTTTAAAGAACACATTTAAATGGGGCCTGCTTACCATGTCAGAAGTTTAGTCCACTTTTGTCTTGGCAGATGCATGGCAGAACTCAGGCAAACGTGATGCTGGAGAAGTAGCTGATAGTTCTGTATCCAGATCTATAGGAAGCAGGAAAAACACTGGCCCTGAGTTGGGCTTTTGAAACTTCAAAGCCCAACCCCACAACAAGGGCATACCTCCTAATTCTATCAAATAGTGTTGCACCTTAGTGACCAAGTATTGAAATCTATGTGCCTATGAAGGCCATTCTCATTCAAATACAACAAATAGTATAGTAGATCATATGGTAGATGTACTTCTAGGGATTTATTCTGGAACATCTGTGCTGATTTCCATAGTGACTATACATGTGAAAACATGTTCTCCTATCCCACACCCATGTCAACACTTGTTGTCATTTAGTCCATTGATAATATTCAGTCTAACTAGGGTAAGATGGAATGTCAAAGTTATTTTAATGTGCATTTTTCTGATGCCTAAAGATATTAAACATTTTAAAGCGTATTTATCATCTATTTGTTTTTCTTCTTTTGAAGATTCTGCCTGTTTGCATAAAACATTGGGAGGTGGTGTAGAGGACAAGGTCTCTCTACATATGTGTGGCTGTTCCAGAACCTACTGCATAGACCAGTGTGTCCACAAGCTCACAGAGAGCTTCTTGTCTCTGCTGTCTAAGTGCTGATATCCAAGGTATGCACTACAATGTCCAGTCATAGAAGGATTTTAAATCCTTAAATATAAAATTAAATTTAAGTTTTAAACTTTAAATGCTTTCATTTAAAATTACCTCTTTAAATGTTTAAAATGATAGGGTTCCTGGTGTTTAGTTTTTAACACAATTATATAGTCTAGCAATAAACTCTCTTTTATATGTATAGTTGGCAAAGATTCTCCTCCATCCCTTAGGCTTTCAATTGAGTTAACAGTTCATTTGCTGTCTGACTCATTCTGCTATTGCTGTGATGAGACAGCTTGACCAGGCTAACTTGTAAAGCATTTCACTGGAGCAGGCTAAGAGTGTCAGAGGGTGATCCAGGATCACCATGGTGGAGAGGATGGCAACAGGCAGGCATGACACAGGCATGGCCAAGAGAGACAGGTAAGTTTACATCTGATCCACAAGGTGAACAAGGTGAAGGCAGAAGACACACACACACACACAGAGAGAGAGAGAGAGAGAGAGAGAGAGAGAGAGAGAGAGAGAGGGGCTCAGAGACAGACAGGACTTGGCATGAGCTTTTGAAACCCTAATCACACCTACAGTGACACACCTCCTCCAGCAAGGCCATATCTCCTTGTGCTTTCTAGAGAATTTCCATGAAGTAGGTACCAAGCATTCAAGTAAACAAACTGTTAAGGACCATTTTTATTCAAACCGCCCCATTTACATTACAGGATATTTTTAATTTCTCAAGGGCTGATCACTCAATTATGAGCCTTACTCTGAGAGACTGGAGTCCTACAGAAAGTTCCTAGCAATACCTTTGTCTTTAGATGGACCCCTACATCATCTTACAGCAATCTCAGAATTTCTCGTCTAACAGTGCGATTTTGGTGCATTTGAAATTTTAAAGGAGGGTGAAAGATAAAGATTAAATTTCATTTTTCTATGTAGGCCCAGTTTTCCAAGCACAGTTTCTTGTTTTCTCTGATGTGTCTTTTAGGTCAGTCTGTAGAAAACTCAAAAAGCTATAGGTGTGTGAACTTCCATTCGAGTGGGCCATCCATTCTGGTTCCTTGTACTTTGAGTCTAGTTTTGTGACAGTACCATGTTTTATTTCATGTAGCATAACTTGAACTCAGACACTGAGTTACCTTCAACAGTGTTCTTATTTTGGGGAACTGCTTTGGATAGCCATGTCTTTTGTGCTTCAACATGAATTTGAAAATTGTTTTCTGATTCTGACATCAAAAAAAATTGGCATCTAATAGATATTACATTTAGTTTATAGATTAATTTGATAGACTGGTCATTTTCACAATATTAATCTTACCCCTCTGTGGTCGTGGAAGATCTTTGTACCCTCTAGTGTCATCATCAATTTCTTCAGTCTTTTAACTTTCAGTTTAGATGTCTTTCAGGTACTTCTTTAGGTTTACTCCAAAATATCATTTGCTTTTTTAGGCTGCTGTGAATGCCATTGTTTCCTTGATTTCTTTCTCACTGTATATTTATCATTGTTAAATATACTGGCTAGTTTATGGTCAACTTGACATAAGCTAGAACCAATTGGGAATAGAGACCCTCAAGTGAGAAAATGCCTCCATAAAGGTGGCCTATAGGCAACTTTATTGGACTGTTTCCTGATTAATTATTGATATGAGTAGGCCCAGCCCACTGTGGGTGTTCCCAACCCTAGGCATGGTTCTGGGTTGTATAAGAAAGTAGGTTCCATGAGGAGCATGCCAGTAAGCAATGTTTCTCTGTAGCTTATACTACAGTTTCTGCCTCCACATTTCTGCCTGTGTTTAGAAAATAGTCTTCCTAGTGACATCCAGGCAAATGAATGTTGTTACAGAAGCAGAACCTAAACATTACAAGTGGATTATGAAAACACCTGAGACAAAAACATGGTCACAATGTCAGCACCATGACAAAGTGTATATGACAGGTGATGATCTACACAGGGGATCATGATTATCTTTATGAAAAACAAAGGCATTTTTCCATTCTGAAACAGGCAGTACAGAACCATTTCAGTTAAGATGATTGGTGGTATATAACCCAATCCTTGAGAAACATATTCAATCCTAAACAGCAATGAACATAATTTTTTCATTACTATGAAATAGTTTTCAATCCTAAGATATAGGCAGGCTGGTTGATCAATATTATCTAAATGGCTATTTGTTGTCTAGGAGAGATTAGAAAGGATGTGAATTCAGATAGAAAGAGAAGGAGAGAGGATCTTAGAAGAGTTGCAGGAGAGGAAACCATAACCTGAATGTATTGTACTAGAAAAACTAGTTTCAATAAAAGAAAAATAGAAAAGAAACAAAAATATGTCTGCATTCTTCTTTCCATTTTACATTTTAAGTGAAGCTATATTCAAAAATGAAAGATGAATTAACATGGCAGATGAAATTCTGAGACAGAATGAAATGATGTGTTTTTACCACATTTAAATTGATTTACAGTGAGATTAGAGGTAAACTGTAGTACAAAATTATGGAGAAAAGTGTGTCAGAAAACTTGAAGATTAAGACCAAGTGGTAATTATTAAAGAAATTCGTGTACTTAAGATACCTAACAGCAAAGTACTGAAAGTTTGGAGTGGAGGGTAACACATTGCACTATTAACAACAGAAAAATCAGAGGATAATGTGTGGGAAGTTTCTTCTTTCATTCAACCATGGAGGCTTTTTGGAAGGAGCTCAGTTTTGGAGAGTAAAGGACTTTACTTGTTGAGACAGCAAACCTCCTGATCAACTCTTTCATGGAACTGAGGAAGCTCTGTATCTATAATGATGTGTTGTGCGTATATCTGTACATCACTCACAAAGAGTTGATACTTTTTCCTCTTGGTTTGACAACACCAGTCTGGAGACCCAGAGGATTACTTCCTCCACAGCTTCAGAAGTTATATGATTCAGGGAGCTTTACCAGAATCAGTTACTAATCTGAAGAAACATTTCCTAATATACTGTGAGATCTACTACCTTAAAAGTGAGCCTCCACCTGTAGGGGATGTTTCTGATGTTAAAGTCCTGTCCTCAATTGTTTCTTGACCTGTCAGTAAACAAAGCCATGGGCTCATTGCTGGGCAGAAGGTCCAGGTCCCTGGAGGAAAAGTGGACAAATGGTAGTGGAGTATGCTTTAGAGAGAGAAGTACAATGCAGAAATGTGAAGTGTCAATACAAAGTGGCCACACAGTCTGCTTCTATAGGGAGGTGTTCAGGGGTCTATAGCAGGGGAAAGATGTGACTGACTGAGATGCTAACATTAAGGGCAGGCAGGAGAGGTGGAGATAAGAAATTGGTGAGGACATCCTTTTCCAGGCAGGAGATAGTACAAGCTCAAGAAGACAAACAGAAAAGGAACAACACTGTATGTGTGTGTGTGTGTGTGTGAGTGTCTGTGTGTTGTTTTAGCCTCAGATTTAAGGAATCTAGGAGAGAACTGGTAGCACACTTTCCAGATTAAAGGCAGAAGGTTGAGCAAAGATACAGGCAACATTTATCATCCCTCATCCTTGCTAGCCTTGAACTGAAATATTCACCCTCATAGTCCTGTGCCCTCTGTTGCAGTCTCCATCCCCCTGGGCTCCTCTGAGGTTTACTCTAAACACTGTTTAGATGGCTTTTCAACATGATTTATTCACCAGCGCCACCCCTAGGAGAGCTCTCAATTCTGCAATTCATCTGATAAAGCCTAATCTGCATTTTTATGCAGGATGAGTCATGAGAGATCTGCTCCAACCCTGACAATAAGAGATCCTGAGGCAGGATCAGGAACACACTATAATGCCCTACATGGAGGCCTCAAATTTAATCACTGAGCATGCTCACCCAAAGTATGTGATCCTACAGGTCTCAAGAAACTTCTCTCTTTGATTGGGGGTCATCCAGTGCAACTAATACACCACACAAGGAAGGACAAAAGTCCAGGCAGGGACTGGATAGATGGCTTATGCATTTGAGAATTTGTTTCACAGAGGACCTAAAGAAGGATTAACAATCCCCTGTCACTTAAGTTCCATGTGGAATCCACTGACGTCTTCTGGCCTCTGGGACTTTCATTCATGTAGCACACAAATCTAGAGCAGGAAAAACACCCTTACATATAAAAGAAATAATTAGAAAACAGAAAAAAGGCCTCACATAAATTTTTTTAAAAACTGTCAAATACATTGTCAGTTTATGAGCAAAAGGAATCATCATTATCATTAGAACAACAACAGGAACAAAACAAAAGAGAATACAAAGCAAAAAACAAAGAACAACAACAAAAAACATCCACCAAAACAAAAAAACAAATAACCAACATCTCACAAAATGTCTTGGAATCCATTATCTCTGTTGTGCATTTATAAGTGAGGTTATATTTCAAGAAAACAAGAGGCATAGAGCGCTGTATTTACTGATTTCCTTTATACTCCTTTATTGAATATTTTTATTTCTTGGGACATATTAGAGAAATACACCTGTGTTCCTACTTTGTTTGTTCAACTTGATCATCCACATAGTAGTACATTTTAACATAGTTAAATTCATGTCCACAAAGATACAGCAGGGATACTTTTTTCATCATGAAGTGGGGATCCACACATTGTGACTCACTATCCACATCAAAAGCCCAATTCTCTGTGTCACATTGTCTTACTGGGTACCAATAATGAAGTCTAAGCCAAAGGCTACTTGAAGAGGCCCATTCCTGCCTGATATTTTAGTGTTACAAGACTCTGAACCACACATGAATACAGGAGGTTCTTAGGAGGGAAAAATTAGTGGTTATGTTTTCATCCATAAGAATACATTAAATTCATTCAATACCATGTTAAAGTGGGGAAGTCAATGAATATAGTATATAAACTTAGCAAAACAACAAATTAATTACAGTAACAAAAATAATAAACAAATAACAAAACTTCAAATGTAAACAAAGAAACCATATACTGAAATAATCAAAATTATAACAAAATCCAAAACACAATTACTAAGCTAAGAAACATTCTTTAGCTGCAGATTTTGCAGCCCAGACCTACAGCCTGTTGCTGGCCTTGGAAATATAGTGCAAAGGCAGTCAATGCTGATAGTAAACTCTTCAAGGTGAATGAGTACATGCCTCATTGTGGTGTGGTTTTGAGATGGGCAAGTCCTCCCAAAGCAAAGCATGAAACATATTAGTGGTGGTATCTGAAAGTCCTTAAAATTCCCTTGACTGATCCTCATGAATTTATCTTTGATGACCCATCAGGACAAGCAAACATTTACATTCTCAGGCTCCTCATGGATTTCCAGCAGATCTTGATGTCCCTCAGCATGTGACTGAAGCCTTCAAAACATGCACTCTGCCTGGACCAGAGGCTAGACACAATGAAGACCTTGTGACATGTAGGAACCGAAATAATGGAAGAAAATGCAGTCCAAGATTGCCAAGGTTATATGGATGAGATGCAATGGTGGTTCACTTGCTTTGCACACTGAGTGTTCTTGGTGAAGAGTTGTGTCTGAGGGAGATCTTGGCCTGGTCTGTGCCCTCTTTGAGCTTTTGGTGGAGTATTTCAGACCTAGAGGAGGAAGAGACAAAGGTCTGGTGAGGACCTGCCAAGTCAGCTATCCAGCAAACACCAGCTTTATTGACCAGTAGAATCCAGTATGACCATTCAGCTAAGGTCATTCCCTGTATCCCCAAAGAAGAAGGTTCAGAGAGCACCTGGACCTGAAATTTTTTCTCAGATTTAAAAAATAGCTTGCAAGGGAACTATGAACTACCCACTGTACTGGAGTTAAAATAAAACACCACATTTCTACAATGGTCCACATATATTATATTGAAAAATAGCTGTGTAGCCATGTATAAATCGAACATTTTAAGAAGTGTTCTAGGGAAACTAGATACCATTGAAGAGAAGGCTCTTAATGTATCTGAAGTGTTGGAACCTGCCTTGGTTCTTACTTATGAACCCCTCCATCTGGGAATCCCCAGAAAAACTATCTGCCAGGAACCATGCCCACTGGAGACATACTATAGCCAGCAACATGCAAATCTTCCCAAGGGTAAGCAATGAACGCTAACAGGGACATTCATGGAGGAAAAACAATGCCCCTGCAATGTTTATAGCTACCGTAGTATTATTTGTGGGGTGACTTAAGGGACAATAGGCTCAAGTTATACCAGAGAACTCAGAAGGGAAGACAGAATACAACACAATTGACAGAAACATGATGGATCACAAATGTTTCATGGAAACGAGTTCCTTTAAACTGGATCAGAACAATATTATTAGGTACTCCTAGTTGACTTAGGCAGAGAGTCATGTGGAAAGACAGAGACCCAAAAATACAGTTATACAGGTATAGGAAATCTCCTTGACTTCTGCAATCCTGTGCTAGTACCTCATCTCAGTGACAGCAACACGATGCTGCATCATTACAGCCAATATATAGACACACACACACACACACACACACACACACACACACACAATCACACAGAGACACACACACATTCCTGAACACATGGAAGGACATGTTCACACATACAAGTGTAGTTCACTGCAGAAACATTTTTATCTTCTCAGTTAATGATAATATAAGAGATCACCCAGGATACTATAAAGCCATAAGAAACAAACCCTTGAATTGAGAAAAAGCCTGGAGAGATAGCTAATCCATTAGGAGCACGGACTTGTCTTCTGGAAGTCCTGAGTTCAATTCCCAACAACTGCATGGTAGCTTACAAACCATCTTCAGTGAAATCAATTGTCCTGTTCTGGTGTGTCTGAAGAGAGAAACAGTGTACTCACATACATAAACTGAATAAAATTTAAAAAAAGGAAAAAGAAAATAACCCTGAATGGCATAAGATCATAGTAGGCACAGCCTAATCATAGCTCCGTCAAAAAGTGCTTTCCCCTAATAAACAAAAGATGGAAATATGGGGTCTTGGCATGATAGATAAGTCTTCTTAGCAAGTTCCAAAAGCTGTGCACAGTAGGCTTGGTTCCCAAGAAAGGCCCATGGGATCCGGGTGGACTAGACTGTTCCTGCATCTTGCTCACAGTTTCTCAGGGGCTCCAAAGTTAGCAGCATCTTCCAATAGGCCCTCCACTTTCCACAGCTTGTGTGGTTTGTAACCAAAGCTTTGAGGCTAGGCAATCAGGAAATCTCTATAAGCAGGATGCAATGTGAGACTTTCCTCCATGTAAGGAGATTCTGTCAGGGATATTTTGAGGAAAAAGTCTGGCTACTTCAAGACAAAATGGTGGCATGTATTATCACCCTAGGCAAAAGTACATGGAAGGGTTGGACCTACAGTATACTTGTTCACACCTTGACTGAAAGACATCTACATAGTTTCTACTTCAGGGCTGTTCTGTGAAGTACCACTACAACAGTGATTTGCCCTAATTTCTCTGTGGAAACCTACTTCTTGTTCTGGAGTAGCTGGGTAAACAGAGACTACAGTTTAACTTTCTGAAAAGTTGTACATGGCTTCTCAGAGGCCTACCCCATTTTATAGCATCAGCAATATGTAAAGTTGCTCATTTCCTCCAACCCTCCTTGAGGATGATTTTAACTCAAAGCAAATCATTTTTGAATGACAGGCTTTACAGAGTGCCACAGACAGAACACAGGGTGAGTGCTTTAGACTATCAGGACCCTAAAGGGGTATCTGAGCCAGACCTGGTCTAGCACCTCACCATAGGTATGGGCCTCCTGCTAGATGCAGATGCAACACCAAGCAACTAAGTTTCTCAAATAGTAATACCCAGGACAAACTCCAAGGCCAAGGATAACTGAGACAAACTAAGGCAGAGTTAGAAAGAAAATGGTAAGATATAAGGAAGACAAACTAGGATGCTGAGAAGATGCAACGAGCCCCCTGCGGGCAGTCACTATCCACCAAGAGCAGAGAAGGGACACAGACCCTTAGCCAGCCTTGTTGACTCTCAGGCACATGGATATGACACAGCAGCCTCCTACTCACCTCCATGTACAACAGTGTTTTGTTTTCCTAAAAATGATTTCATTATGGGTTCACAGTTTTCTCTATATATACAGTTTCAATAGTGATAAATAGTTTTCCTCTACCAATGGCTGATAATCTGACTTTACCGGATTATCTGTCTCCTTTTGTTCTATTGAGCTAGGTAGAGCAGCATGATGACAGATTGCTGTGTTTGATGTTCCCTTGATGCAAAGTGAATTGACAGAGGACTTTCTCATTGAAGCTGGCCTCTATTATCATGTAAGATGTTTGCTGACCAAGTAAATATATGTATACATACATACATACATACACACATACAAACACATATATGTACAAAATAGCAGTGCATGCATTAATATACACACACAGAAACACAGACACACACACACACAGACACACACACACACAGAGACACACACACACACAAAAATAAACATGCACACCCCAATCAAAAGATTGCTGTGTTCAGCACATTTCATGTCACTTGAGGAAGCAGTGGGACCTAAGCTGTGTAGTAGGCTCTTAGACAAACCCAGGCTCTGCTGCCCAGGCCTGTACTTATTTCCGTGTCATGAACTGTTTCCAAGCTGATAGTTGCTGATCCTACAAGTAAGTCACAAGCTCTGCACACATATGCTGGTCCACACAACACTCAAGAGCCTAAGAAAGAGAGTTGCATGAACATCCTCCAGCAAGCTCCATGTTGAAACGTCATATTCTGCTCTCTAAACCTACCTTGACTTCTTCTCAGAAGACCCTGGTAGCACCATTAAAAGAAACAGTTAATCATGTTTATTATCCATGAACTTTACAACACATTACAGTTCCCATGATATTAAAACATCCCTAATGTTATTCAAAAGGAAGCTAGGGAATTAACATGGAATGGTTTTTCTGAAATTTAGCACACTGCAAAACTATGAGGGGGAATTGTCCTGAAACAAAACCATGTCCATGATATACTCAGGGACACAATGTCAGCAGAGGGATGCACTGTAGGATTTCATAAATCCTCATGGTAAAGCCAGTAACACACAGTATGAATTTCCAGGGTGTTATCTCAGTACAAGGAAGGCAAAGAAGTCTAATTTTTGTTTTTAAAATAGCTATATTGTTCAAGTTTTTGTTTATAAATAAGAATTTAATTACAAAACAATAAAACAAGAGACCAGCTTTCTGTCCTGGGGCAGGGCTGCTCTTAAGCCTCTCAGAGTGAGGTACCATAGAGAAGGATGGAGGGCCTGGGTGCTAGATAATTCAGGAAGTGGTATCCTGAGGCTCCTCTACATACAATAGAGCTGTCTTCTGCCTAGAGT
>NW_021618247.1:0-1128 GCF_004785775.1 Grammomys surdaster | reverse complement strand
TTTTAGCTTTTTCTTTGTTGATTTTGTTGTTGTGGTTTGGGAAGGGGGTGAGTCAGAGCTTCTCTGTATAGCTCTGGCTGTCCTGGAACTCACTCTGTAGACCAGATTGGCCTCAAACTCACAGGGACCTGCTTCCCAAGTGCTGGGATTAAAGGTGCGCTCTACCCCCCTCCAGCTGATTTTGCCTTTTTTTTTTTTCTTCTTCTCAAACTAGACTACTGGATATACACCTTCAGCATATAAAAAAGTCCTTCCAGATCTGAGGATGTGGGCCATTGGTAGAATTTCAGCTTCGGATGCTCAAAACCCTAGGTTCAACCCCTAGCACCGCCCCCCTGCTTAAAAGTAATGAAGTTCTTTCAGAAAGCATTAAGACATCAAGGGCTTGTATTATTTGCTACAGATATACCTTTCTAACTTGATCTGTTTTGGTCCTAAAGGAGGCAGAGGTAGCAGGATCTCTGAGAGTAAAAGCCAGCATGGTTTATATAGAGCATAGATAGATAGATAGATAGATAGATAGATAGATAGAATATAGGCCAACCAGAGTTCACACGGAGGGTTGGGGGGTGGGGTGGGATGAGACTAAATAGACTTGATTCACCACAATAGTCAAGTGAACAGAGAGTCAGTGGGTTGACTCAGCAGATAAAAGTGTTTGCCATAAAACCTGAGTTCAATCCCTGAATCCCACAAAGTTCTAGGAAAGAACAAATTCACAAAGCTGTCTGTCCTGTGACTTCTACACAGATGATGTAGTATGTGTGCCCCACCTGGGTTAAAAAAACACTCTTAATAATAGATAAAGATAAGAGCCTGGCTGTGGTGGTGCACGCCTTTAATCCCAGCACTTGAGAGGCAGAGGCAGACATATCTCTGAGTTTGAGGCTAACCTGATCTACAGAGTGAGTTACAGGACAGCCAAGATTACATAGAAAAACCCTGGTGGGGATAACAGGCAAACAAAACACAAAACCAAATGGAAAAAAAAATGAAAAATACAAAGACACAAAGGATAGAATAAAAAAGAGAGAGGAAACAAAGTTTGTAGCTGTTTCCACAGAGAAAGAAGACTAGATGTAGGAGATGCTTCTCCAGCAGACAAAAAGACTATGCTATCAGACACCA
>NW_021618246.1:0-17257 GCF_004785775.1 Grammomys surdaster | reverse complement strand
GGAAAAAGGTCAAGTAACATATAAAGGCAGACCTATAAGAATTACACCAGACTTCTCACCAGAGACTATAAAAGCCAGAAGAGCCTGGACGGACATCATACAGACCCTAAGAGAACACAATTTCCAGCCCAGATTACTATACCCAGCAAAACTCTCAATCAATATAGATGGTGAAACCAAGATATTCCATGACAAAACCAAATTTGCACAATATCTTCCCACAAACCCAGCACTTCAAAGGATAATGGATGGAAAACGCCAACACAAGGAGGGAAACTACAACCTAGAAAAAGCAAGGAAGTAATCTTCCAACAACCCCAAAAGAAGATAACTATACAAACATAACTTTACCTCTAATAACAAAAATAACAGGAAGCCACAATCATTTTTCCTTAATATCTCTTAACATCAATGGTCTCAATTCCCCAATAAAAAGACGCAGACTAGCAGACTGGATACACAAACAAGACCCAGAATTTTGCTGCATACAAGAAACACACCTCAGTGACAAAGACAGACACTACCTCAGAATAAAAGGGTGGAAAACAATTTTCCAAGCCAATGGTCCCAAGAAACAAGCTGGAGTAGCCATTCTAATATCAAATAAAATCGACTTCCATCCAAAATTAATCAAAAAAGATAAGGAAGGACACTTCATACTCATCAAAGGAAAAAGCTACCAAGGTGAACTCTCAATTCTGAACATCTATGCCCCAAATGCAAGGGCACCTACATACATAAAAGAAACTTTACTAAAGCTCAAAACACACATTACACCTCACACAATAATAGTGGGGGATTTCAACACCCCACTCTCAGCAATGGACAGATCATGGAAACAGAAACTAAACCGAGACACTTTGACATTAACAGAAGTTATGAACCGAATGGACTTAACAGACATCTATAGAACATTTCATCCTAAAACAAAAGAATATACCTTTTTCTCAGCACCTCATGGTACCTTCTCCAAAATAGACCATATAATTGGTCACAAAACAAGCCTCTACAGATACAAAAAGATTGAAATAATCCCTTGCCTCTTATCAGATCACCATGGAATAAGACTGGTCTTTAATAATGACAAAACCAATGGAAAACCCATGTGCACATGGAAACTGAACAACTCTCTACTCAATGATGACTTGGTCAAGGAAGAAATAAAGAAAGAAATTAAAGACTTTTTAGATTTCAATGAAAATGATGACACATCATACCAAAACTTGTGGGACTCCATGAAGGCAGTGCTAAGAGGAAAACTCATAGCTCTAAGTGCCTACAAAAAGAAACTGGAAAGAGCACACACTAACAAGTTGACTGCACAACTAAAAGCCCTAGAACAAAAAGAAGCAAATACACCCAGGAGGAGTAGAAGGCAGGAAATAATCAAACTCAGGGCTGAAATCAACCAAATAGAAACTGAAAGAACAATACAAAATATCAATAAAACCAGGAGTTGGTTCTTTGAGAAAATCAACAAGATAGATAAACCGTTAGCCAGATTAACCAGAGGGCACAGAGAGAGTATCCAAATTAATAAAATCAGAACTGAAAAGGGAGACATAACAACAGAAACGGAAGAAATTAAAAAAATCATCAGATCCTACTACAAAGGCCTATACTCAACAAAACTGGAAAACCTGGATGAAATGGACAATTTCCTAGACAGATACCAGGTACCGAAGTTAAACCAGGAGCAGATAAACCATCTAAATAGTCCCATAACCCCTCAGGAAATAGCAGCAGTCATCAAAAGCCTCCCCACTAAAAAAAGCCCAGGACCAGATGGTTTTAGTGCTGAATTCTATCAGACCTTCAAGGAAGACCTAATACCAATTCTCTTCAAACTATTCCACAAAATAGAGACAGAAGGAACACTACCCAATTCGTTCTATGAAGCTACAATTACACTTATACCCAAACCCCACAAGGACCTGACAAAGAAAGAGAACTTCAGACCAATCTCCCTTATGAACATCGATGCAAAAATACTCAATAAAATTCTAGCAAACCGAATCCAAGACCACATCAAAACAATCATCCATCATGATCAAGTAGGTTTTATCCCAGGAATGCAGGGATGGTTCAATATTCGGAAATCCATCAATGTAATCCACTATATAAACAAACTTAAAGAAAAAACCATATGATTATCTCACTAGATGCTGAGAAAGCATTTGACAAAATTCAACATCCCTTCATGATAAAAGTCTTGGAAAGATCAGGAATTCAAGGCCCCTACCTAAACATAGTAAAAGCAATTTACAGCAAACCAGTAGCCAACATCAAGCTAAATGGAGAGAAACTTGAAGCAATCCCACTAAGATCAGGGACTAGACAAGGCTGCCCACTCTCCCCCTACCTATTCAATATAGTACTGGAAGTCTTAGCCAGAGCAATTAGACAACAAAAAGAAGTCAAAGGGATACAAATAGGAAAGGAAGAAGTCAAAATATCGCTATTTGCAGATGATATGATAGTATACTTAAGTGACCCCCAAACTTCCACCAGAGAACTCCTAAACCTGATAAACAACTTCAGCAAAGTGGCTGGTTATAAAATCAACTCAAACAAATCAGTAGCCTTCCTCTACATGAAAGATAAACAGACTGAAAAAGAAATTAGGGAAATGACACCCTTCACAATAGTTGCAAATAATATAAAATACCTTGGTGTGAATCTAACCAAGCAAGTGAAAGACCTGTATGACAAGAACTTCAAGTCTCTGAAGAAAGAAATTGAAGAAGATCTCAGAAGATGGAAAGATCTCCCATGCTCATGGATTGGCAGGATTAATATAATAAAAATGGCCATCTTGCCAAAAGCAATCTACAGATTCAATGCAATCCCCATTAAAATCCCAACTCAATTCTTCACAGAGTTAGAAAAGGAAATTCTCAAATTCATATGGAATAACAAAAAACCTAGGATAGCGAAAACTATTCTCAACAATAAAAGAACTTCGGGAGGAATCACCATCCCTGACCTCAAGCTGTACTACAGAGCAATAGTGATAAAAACTACCTGGTATTGGTACAGAGACAGGCAGGAAGATCAATGGAATAGAATTGAAGACCCAGAAATGAACCCACACTCCTATGGTCACTTGATCTTTGACAAAGGAGCTAAAACTGTCCAGTGGAAAAAGGACAGCATTTTCAACAAATGGTGCTGGTTCAACTGGAGGACAACATGTAGAAGAATGAAAATTGATCCATTCTTATCCCCTTGTACAAAGTTCAAATCTAAGTGGATAAAGGACCTCCACATAAAACCAGATACACTGAAACTAATAGAAGAGAAGGTGGGGAAAAGCCTCGAATACTTGGGCACAGGGGAAAAGTTCCTGAACAGAACTCCAATGGCATATGCTCTAAGATCGAGAATTGACAAATGGGACTTCATAAAATTGCAAAGTTTCTGTAAGGCAAAGGACACTGTCAATAGGACAAAACGACAACCAACAAATTGGGAAAAGATCTTTACCAATCCTTCATCTGATAGAGGGCTAATATCCAATATATACAAAGAACTCAAGAAATTAGACTCCAGGCAACCAAATTACCCTATTAAAAAATGGGGTATAGAGCTTAACAAAGAATTTTCAACAGAAGAAACTCGAATGGCCGAGAAGCACCTAAAGAAATGCTCGGCATCCTTAGTCGTCAGGGAAATGCAAATCAAAACAACCCTGAGATTCCATCTCACACCAGTCAGAATGGCTAAGATTAAAAACTCAGGTGATAGTAGATGCTGGCGAGGGTGTGGAGAAAGAGGAACACTCCTCCATTGTTGGTGGGACTGCAAGATGGTGCAACCACTTTGGAAATCAGTGTGGCGGTTCCTCAGAAAATTGGACATAGCATTACCCGAGGATCCAGCTATACCACTCCTAGGCATATACCCAGAAGGTGCTCGAACATATAATAAGGACATATGCTCAACTATGTTCATAGCAGCCTTATTTATAATAGCCAGGAGCTGGAAAGAACCCAGATGTCCTTCAACTGAGGAATGGATTAAAAAAATGTGGTATATTTACACAATGGAGTATTACTCAGCTATTAAAAACAATGAATTTGAGAGGTTCCTAGGTAAATGGATGGAACTAGAAATTATCATACTGAGTGAGGTAAGCCAATCACAAAAGAACACACATGGTATTCACTCACTGATTATTGGATATTAGCCCAGAACCTTAAAATGCCCAAGATGCAACTCACAGGCCACATGAAGTCCATAAAGAATGAAGACCAAGTGGGGGTGATTCGGTCCTTCTTAGAAGGAGCAACAAAATACTCAAGGGAGCAAATATGGAGACAAAGCGAGGGACAAAAACTGAAGGAGGGGCCGTCTGAAGACCTTTCCACCTGAGTATCCATCCCATGTGCAGTCACCAAAGGTAGATGCTGATGTGGAAGTCAGGAAGTGCATGCTGATAAGAGCCTGATATGGATGTCTCCTCAGAGGTCTTCAAGAGTCTGACATATTCAGAGGCAGATGCTCACAACTAGCCATTGAAGTGATCATGGGGTTCTCAATGGAGGAGTTAGAGTGAAGACTGAAGGAGCTGAAAGGATTTGTGGCCCCATGAGGAGAGCAACAATACCAACCAACCACAGCTCCCAGGGTCTAAACCACCAGCCTGGGAGCACTTATGGAGGGATCCAGGGCCTTAGCTGAATATATAAGAGTGGAGGGCCCTGCTGGGCACAGGTGGAAGATGAGATCCTTGACCTCATGAAGGCTGGACGCCCCAGGGGGTGGGAGTTTTGAGGGTGGGGAGGTGGGAGTGGGGGGGTAGATAGAGGTTACATCCACAAAGAAGAAGGAGGAGGTGTGAGGGGATTGGGGGTTCCTGGGTGGGTGGGGGATGGGGTAAGGGGACAACATATGAAATGTAAATAAAACATCCAATAAAAAAAAAAAAAAAGAATGTTTTGAATCAGTGAAATAAATACTGGTTCATTATCCTGTGTTTATATTTAAAGTTTGAGGAAATTGTTTGTTAATAAATTATTAGACAAAGATCTGTTAGGGTTTTTATTTGTTTGGGTTTCTTGGAATATTATGTATCTTTAAAATAATCTTAGACTGATATATAAATTATGGCCTTATTAAAGCTTATTAAGAAAATTAATATCAGTTGTTAAAATTGGATATTTCTAAATCAAGTATTTATATTTAGGCAAGTTATTATGAAATGAACTTTTATTTATTAAGAAACATGTCATGACTCTTACAGATTAAAAAAAAAAGTGAGGCCAGAAATATGACCTAGGGCAAATATTTATTTTGTAGCCATGTCAGTAACCTCAGTCTTGTGGGTCTTTACTCTCTGTCCTTTCACTTGCTGTACAAGTGATAGTAGAAAGTAGTATGTTCATGGGATGTAAATACCATGTCCTTTCAAAATGCTAATTTTTGTTTCGTTTTGTTCTTTCATTTTAAATGTTTTTTTCTCTCCATCACATACAAACTCTTCATTTCTCAGGGTGGCTCATGTGTGACTGCCCTTCTTGAGTACCATAATAAAAACGACATTACGTATGTCTTTTTCCTAGCGAGTGAGTGAGGAAGCAAGTGAGGAAGATACACAGTGTTCACCTCCAGCCCTCACAAGTGCGCACGTGCGCACACAGAGTTTGAAGATGTTGCTTCTATGTCTTCTGACCTGGACATGTCTTTGCAACAAGTATATTTTTAGCTTCAACATACCTAGTTCATTTGTAACACAGAATACAGACAAAGCCACAGGCAATGGGAAGAGTTTAGGTGTTTGCTGAAGTTGAGGTATCCTGACTTAGACTACAAAATTGTTTTTATATGCGCATCTAAAGGATGTGGAACAGTGGGAAAAATCCCTTCTTTCTCTTCTACTCCAAAGTTTACCAGACTATGGGGAATGCTAAAATTGTGTGTTATTTCTCAGCCACAGAGCAATAACACACAAGGAAAACTCAACCTTTTTGTAACAGTTAACTTTTCAGTGAAAATGCTGACCTCACAAGGGGTTTTATATAACCTAATATTGACAAACTTGCCTGATAGTGCTGGGTGAAAGGAGATTGTGCTACTTAAGGTTAAGTGGTATTATTACGATTGCAACAGGAGGGAAAGCTGAAGAGAATCTTTCTTGGTCTTGATCTCTGAGGTAGTATAGCTTGCTGTTAGAATGTTTTATGAAGAAGACCTCATCTTTAATATCTTATCTGGGAAGTGGTTGTGCTCTGACTCCTAAAGAATTCTGCATAAAAACCTAGAGAAGTTTGTGCATTAAAACAGGGTTGTGTGTGCCGGTATATTTTATATAATCCAGCAGCCTCAAATTTTACCGATAAGATTAGTGGTTTAGGCAAGGCACAGATTATTTGTAACAATTCTTTATGTGAGGTAGTATAAACTGTATTGCATGATAACAGTTTTTAAAACTAGGAATAAGCAAAACATTGATTGCTTCTAGATCTTACAGTCTACCTCTTTGGGACGTTTCCACTTGCATTTTATAACTAAGGAATTAATTACAAAGGTTTTTCTGTAATTTTTTGTTTGTTTTTGTGCGTGTGTGTGTTTGTGTGTTTGTGCATGTGTGTGTGTGTGTGTGTGTGTGTGTGTGTGTGTGTGTGTTGGCCACATTTTTAAAACAAATGCAGATCTCTGTGGATATCTATCAGTATTTCTTTGTGTATCTCTCTGTGTCTGACTGTCTACCTGTCAGGGCTTTCTCTGGTTGTGAGCTGTAGTTACTCCTTTGCTGGAAAGCAGTTCAGGAAGATTACGGTTTCCTGTGAAGTAATAACTTCTGGATTAAAGAATGGCCCACAGTTTACTTTTCCCTTATTTAATTATATTAAGAAGCAATGGCACCTTTAAGGGAGTTTTCTTTCCTCGGGAATAAATATGTGGCTTGTGAAGTTTTCTTTTATTATCAAGGGCTTTTTGAAATTTCAACTTTAGTTGGAAAGGGAAAACAATGTGACTCTAGCAAAGGCTCTGATAGTTGGCTTGTATATGAGGACTGCCATTCTTTCCTGTAAATGACTTTTGTCTGATACTTTCATTTTGGAATCTGATAATTTATACTCTACTGCAAGCTTTGAGACCCATTCAGCCACCTTTTTACTTAAAATAACTCCTAAGGGGAAACATTTAGGAGATCTCTGGGTTAGATAGATGATTAATAGCCCTGTTGAAGTGACTTGGTAAAAGAAGACAGAATAGTACATAATAATCTCTATTCCTGCTGACAGCAATAACTGTAAGAAACTACTATGGGGAAGCAGGCAGGAATGGTTCATAAGCCAGTGCCCAGCTATACCATGTGGTTACAGCATAGACTAGTGGAAACTGCTGGGCAAGTGGTCTTATTACTGGTGCTGCAGGGCGAGGCCGAGGGCTAGACACTGTTGTTGGTGAGACTCTGGGAATGAAGATCCTGAATCAAAAGATTCAGCCCCAGAGTGTAGAGTTCTGGTTACGGTCAAAAGGAAATACCAGATAGTAACTTTGAAATTTTTAAGAATCTCTTAATTTTTTTAATTGAGTAGAGAAGGAAGTTTCTAAAATCCATATTTTCTTTTTTGTTTCTCAGAACTAATATAAAAACTATGGTGTGGGTTTGCCTAATACCTCAGGAAGTTATTGAATCTTATTGTTTAGATAGTTGTCAGTTAATATTGCCAAAGGAGCGTAAGAGAAGCCACATCCGTAAGTAGTCAATTTTAAAAATACCAACTATGCAGTTTTTTAAAAATAACTTTAAATAAGAGATTCACTTTTGTTTAAAATAACTTAAAGTTCTAGTCTGTTGAATTTTTACTGTTGTATGCAGATTTTGTTTGTTTTAAAGCTAGTAATCGTGACTATCTCACGAATGGAAGCTATCATTATATTCCTTAAAATCTCCAAAAAGTTTTCTAGTAGGCCATAAAGACATTCCACAGGATTCTGTGCTATTTTACAAAAGAACACAATAAAGATATTAGTAACATTTGCTGAGCTACTTTTGGAGCATGTTTAGTTCACAGAATCGATCTTCTGTTGTTGTGAAGTTGTTATTTTCATAGTATTATAGATAAGAAAATAGGGAACTAATAATTTACCCAGTGTTACACCTCTAATAAATGGTTAAATTCCTGTCAAGATCTCTCTTCCTTTACAGCCTGGACTTTTAATCAATGTTTTTGTTTTGTTTTAACCACTGGCTAACCATATTATCTAGAGCAGTTTAAACAAATCAAAACACTGATTTTTGAATGATCTTTTCAGTTACTGTGATGAATTCCTCTGTCTTATCCATACATGTTGGGATGATGCATATCTCAGAGTGGTCTGTTTTACTTGATGCCCATAGCAGTGTTACAGAAGTGTAGGAGGTCTGAGTCTTCTGAATACCTCTCTATTAAAACACCAAAGAACTGACCAATATGGACAACTAAATCAGGCAAACTTTTGAATCAGGTATTTAGAACTCATGTGGTCTCACTTGAATTTATTCATTCTAATTTGTTGAATTATGTGTTTTAATTCTACTAACAAGAACAAAGGTTAAGAAAAGCTATTTCCAGCTCTAGCTATGCCAATTACTAGCTAATGAACCACAAGCAAATTTACTTAACCTAATCTTCAGTGTTCTTAATTTACTTTTCAATATTATGGTTAATGTAGATGAAATTGTAAATTATATATAAATATATGTGTATGTGTATATATATATATACACACTTTAGATGAAATAATATATATTAAATGCTAAACATTGTTTTGACTATAACTGGAGTATAATACAGTATAATAGCTATTCTTACTATATTGTTGTTACCACTGGCAATAGAATAAACAAAAAAGTGAATTAAGGAAATGTTTCAAGTATTTGTTTTGTAAGTTTAAGCAGTTTGTTGTGGTAAGTATTCAGCTTGGCTAATGTGCTCTGCCTTTACATTAGAAGCACTCTAGTCATTGAAATCTGTATAAATATACACATTGGAGTTTTTATGTACATCTGTGTATATGTATTTATGTATACCCTTGATTTGTGAGAAAAAGAATATATAAATGTATTTCCTTAAATAAGGACTATTTAGCTTTAGTTAGTTTTGTTGTTGTGGTGGTGGTGGTGGTACTGGCTGTTGTGGTACTGGTGGTGGTGGTGGTTGTGGTTGTTGTTGTTGTGGTGGTGTGATGGTGGTTGTTGTGGTGGTATGTGGGAGAGGAGAGCATCGCAGACTGACCAGCGTTACTGAGTTTCCAGCCTTCTTAGCCTCATTTGCACTCTCCGTCATGGCAGCTCTTTACCTTTATCTTAAAGCATGCCAGAAAAGTCAGTGTTCTGTAAGGAAACAAAAGTTCCTGTCTTAGGAATGTGTTTCTTGATCTGGTTATGAGAATTTTGGAAAGTATTCCTAAGTCCTTACTCATAGTGCGAGCTTGTGTCATGTAGCGGACTTAGAACTTGTGCTGCAGGAAGCCTATATTTGGAGGTGCAGGAATTATTTTGGGCTACACATCCAAAGATACTCTGTCTTTCAAGATTTCTGAGTCTCCTTTAGCATTTTATTCCAAATATGCTACTTCTCAAACACAGTTTGTCATGTTGACGTCATTATTCTTTAAAAAATTTGCAATGGAATGAAAACAGCTGACAAGCAAGGTAATTACATTTCTTAAGAAAGACACTTACTTTAAAAAAAAAAGGCACTTACTGCCATCCTTTGTTACCTGTAAGAGCTTTCTGCTAATAGTTTATCTGGCTGTTTCTTGTGTAAGTTCTGACAAGATTCAGAATCTGCTTTAAAATCCAAGATTGCCTTTATTAGAGTACATGAAGAAAACAAGGTGTTATTGGCAAAGGTTGTGATATAGAGAATTTTTCTTTTCTTTTTTTTAAAATCTATAGATTTTTTTCTAAGTCGTGCCATTTGACTTTATTTTAAAAAATCATAATAGAATCTCTTTAAAAGTTTTAAAGGAGCTTTACAATAAAATTCTTAAATACATAAATCTATAGATTTTTAAAGAATGATAATTTAATTGTGGAAACAATATTGGATACTTATTTTAACCAAGTCAGCCTGGAATAGTTGTCTAAATTCCTCACAATGACCTGTCCTGGGCTTCGCTTCCCTCCCCTCCTCTCCCCTCCACTTCCCTTCCTTCCCTTCTCCTCCTCTCCCCTCCTCTTTCCCCCCTTCCTTTTCCCCTTCCCTCTCTTCTCCTCCCCTCCCCTCTCCTTCTAGTTTCATTTCATAATGGAAAGCCTGGGCTTACACATGTCTGTCATTTGGAGTTTTAAAGTAGTAATTGGATTTCTGAATCTTCTAATTTCAATTTTACAAAGGCTGTGTTTTAACTCAGTGATGTTTGGATGCTCAGTGACGGAGCGTTTTCTTTTTCACTGCCATCACCACCCTTTCTTCTTGCTAGTTCTCATCCCTAAATGTTTGTTACTATAATTATTCCAGGAATATTTATGAAGAAACTTATGCATTAGAGAATACCTCAGCTGCCAAGTATAGAATAGTGCTAACAGGATTTGGTAAAGCCAGGAGGAAAGACAAATAACACTTACATTAAATAAGTGCCTATGGAAACAAATTTAATAATTACCAGTAGGTTGCAAGGTTGGGATGTTTCCATATCTTGTAGCTATTAAAATATGTAGAATATATCTAGAACTCATAAGATACTTTAGTGATTACTTTTCCTGAGAGTTCATGGAAATTGACTTATTAATCATTTAATCTTTTATATATTTTTTAAAAAAGCAATTGGATGTGTGTAGATCAGTAGAGTACTTGTCTAACATGCAGGGTATTGGGTTTGATCTCTAACACCACAAAAGTTAACAAAACAACCCTGCTCATGTAGCATGTTTTTAGTTAAATTCTAGATAAGAATTTGCAAAAATTAGTAGTTTGCTAACATAAGTAAATAGTAAGCAGTTTCATTTCTGTAGAAAACATTGGCAGTGAAACCTGAATTTAATTGCTTGTTACATAGATTTTAGTTTTCTCTGAGATATCCTCATTTAACTTCTTTGAATTGACAAAGGACAATTTTCTGGAATAATTCTTTTTCCTTTCACCTCTCATTTGAGACAGTGTATTTCTTGCTTCTGCCTTAACTGAGTCATGCTCTATGCTTGCCATGGGTTCCAGGCTATTTTCTCATCTTTGAGCCTCCAAGAAGGTCCTGTCTGCTCCTCACTGTAGGATCACTGGGATTACAGAGGCAGTCCACTATGTTGAGTTTCATTTCATGGATTAGGGATCTAACTCAGATTATTTGGCTTGGGTGGCAGTTGCTTTTTCCAGATGAATCTTCTTGTTAGCCCTCTACCTTATTTTTTGACAGAACTCACTGAACCTGGAGCTAGCTGCTGGACTGACTAGCTATCTAGTCACTAGCCTCTCTCCCTTCTCTGGTGCTGATGATAGGAGCCTTCTGTCCTTAGGTGGGTGTTGAGCATTCCAACTTGGGTCCCTCATGGTTTGCAGCAAACACATAACACAGTGCATCTCCTGTCCCTTTTTCTGTCAGATTTATCTTCTCTCCCCTCCCCTCTCCTCCTTTCCCCTCCCCTCCTCTCCCTTCCCCCTCCTCTCCCCTCCCCCTCTTCTCCTCTCCCCTCCCTCCTCCCCTCTTCTCTCTCTCTTTTTTTTCCAAGACAGGGTCATGCTAGGATTGAAGGGTTTTTAAATGCTAGGATACAGTTACATTTTGGACATTGATTTTTAACATTCTTCATCCTTGCCAAGCTGTGTAATATCTCCAGGACAGATACTCATGTTACCTGTAAGTAACATGACTTTGTGTCTTCCTCTTCAGTTTGTTTGCCTAAATCTCCAATATAATATTGAATGGAAAGTTAAGAGAAGTAATTTTTTCTAGTTTTGGGGAATAATATATATGTGGTTATTAATAGGATTTTCATGGATGAGTATTGCCAAATAGAGAATATTCCTACAATTTCCTAGTTTACTGATACTTTTCATAAGGAATGGATGCTGCTATTTCCTCAGTTTCTTTTTCTGTTGAGATAGCATTACATGTTTTGTAAAATTTTCTTAAAACAATTTGATTAATTTTTAAAGAGTTCATGAAGGATTTTGGCACTTTTTTTGTAATATCTTTTCACTCTCTTGATATTGGGGGCAGTATTGGCTTTATCCTTTAAATTGAGAGCTTCCCTGTTTCTTTTCTTTTCTCTCTCTCTCTCTCTCTCTCTCTCTCTCTCTCTCTCTCTCTCTCTTTTTGCCATTTGAAAACATTGTTTATTTTAGCTTCTAAAAGAATTTTAAAAAATTTTACTGTTCACTGCTGTGGATTGTGACTTTACACTAAGTGACTTCCCCAGCCCTAAGAACCTTGTAAAAATAAAAAGGCATCATTATGAAAACTATGGGACCAAGGATCTCTTCTCCCACCTATGGCCATCCTCCCCTATGTATACAGCTGGGGCCATTGGTCACTCTCTGTGTGCTCCCAGGCTGGTGGTTTAGACCCTGGGATTTCTGGTTGTTTGGTATTGTTGATCTCCTCATGGGACCACAAAACCCCTTCATCTCCTTCAGTCTTATCTCTAATTCCTCCTTTGGGAATCCCATGATCAGTTCAATGGTTAGCTATGAGGATCCGCCTCTGTGTAGGTCAAGCTCTGGGAGACGTCTAAGAAGACAGCTATATCAGGCTCCTGTCAGCATGCACTTCCTGGCATCCACATCAGCGTCTACCTTTGGTGACTGCACATGGGATGGATACCCAGGTGGAGCAGTCTCCAGATGACCGCTCCTTCAGTTTTTGTCCCACACTTTCTTAATATTTGTTCCCATGAATATTTTACTCCTTCTAAGAGGGACCAAAGCACCCACACTTTGGTCTTCCTTCTTCATGAGCTTCATGTGGTCTGTGAGTTGTATCTTGGGTATTGCCAGCTTTGGGGCTAATATCCACTTACCAGTGAGTGCATACCATGTGTGTTCTTTTGTGATTGGGTTACCTCACTCAGGATGATATTTTCTAGTCCCATCCATTTGCCTAAGAATTTTTGTGAAGTCATTGTTTTTAATAGCTGAGTAATACTCCATTGTGTAAATGTACCACATTTTTCTGTATCCATTCTTCTGTTAAAGGACATCTGGGTTCTTTCCAGCTTCTGGCTATTATAAATATGGCTGCTTTGAACATAGTGGAACAAGTGTCCTTGCTATATGTTGGAGCATCTTTTGGGTATATGCCCAGGAGTGGTATAGCTGGGTCCTCAGGTAATGCTATGTCAAATTTTCTGATGAACCGCCAGACTGATTGCCAGAGTGGTTGTACCAGCTTGCAATCATATCAACAATGGAGGAGTGTTCCTCTTCTCCACATCCTCGCCAGCATCTACTATCACCTGAGTTTTTGATCTTAGCCATTCTGACTGGTGTGAGGTGGAATCTCAGGGTTGTTTTGATTTGCATTTCCCTGATGACTAAGGATGCTGAACGTTTTTTTAGATGCTTCTCACCCATTCGAGTTTCCTCAGTTGAGACTTCTTTGTTTAGCTCTGTACCCTATTTTTAAATAGGGCTATTTGATTCTCTGGAATCTAACTTCATGAGTTCTTCATACATACTGGGTATTAGCCCTCTATTGGATGTAGGATTGGTAAAGATCTTTTCCCAATTTGTTGGTTGTCGATTTGTCCTATTGACAGTGTCCTTTGCTTTATAGAAGCTTTGCAATTTTATGAGGTCCCATTTGTCAATTCTTGATCTTAGAGCATAAGCCATTGGTGTTCTGTTTAGGAACTTTTCCCCTGTGCCCATGTGATCAAGGCTCTTTCCCACTTTCTTTTCTATTAGTTTCAGTGTATCTGGTTTTATGTGAAGGTTCTTTATCCACTTGGACTTGAGCTTTGTACAGGGAGGTAAGAATGGATTGATTTGCATTCTTCTACATGCTGACCTCCAGTTGTGACCTCTAGTTGAACCAGTGCCATTTGTTGAAAATGCTGTCCTTCACACTTTCAGAATAGTCCACTGATTATATCTGCCAAGACAGAGTGATCAGCCCTTAATAATTTTGCATCACTAGGTCTGTCAGATGATCCTGGTCCAGAAGGCTGAAGATTGGATGCTCCAACATTTCGTAGTATAGGGACTGTCCAAGTGCTCAGTGGTCTCTATAAATTGGCTATGTTTTAGAAGCCATGCTTTGTGCTTTCCATAATTCAGTCATTCTGGATTCCTGACGGGGTTGAAGACTTATAGTCTCATAGCCAATCCCGGCCATTTACTTTTAGAGAAAAGATTTGAGAGGATGATTTTCAGCTGACATTCATTCTAAAACCAAGAAAAAAGCCAGGTTCAGAACTAAGTCTTTTAGTTAGGTGAGATGACAGACATTCTGGTTAGTCAACACAATATTGGACTGGGTATTAGGTCTATCTTGTACCTTACTGATACAAATTGATATAGTTATGCTCTAATTGTATTTCGAGAGAAAAGTTTTATTTTAACAGGAAGGGTGATATGTAGGAGGAGCTAAGGTGGGAGGAGTAAGGAGAGGAAGAGGAGTAAGGAGAGGAGGAAGAGAAGGAGAGGAGGAGCTAGGAGACAGAGAGGGGGGGAGGGAGGGGGAGAGGGAGAGACAGAGAGACAGAGAGTGAGAGAGACAGAGAGAGAGAGGAACATAGAGGCAGATGTCCGCGTGTCTCCGCCAGTCAAAGATACTTGGTATATCTAGGTTTGGTATTGGGTTACACTTCTGATTGTATGGGCATCTTGTTATTGAACATTACCAAACTTATAAAGCTTTTGATTAACATTTTTTTAAAAAAGTTACTAATTTAAAAAAAAGTATGAGGAGGGAGGGTGATAGAATACATGTGACAGGAAATCAGATGAGGAAACTAGCTGGAGGAAGAAAGGGAAGGGGCAAAGGGAAACAAATCAGAACTCTAATGACACATGTATGAGGATGCTGTAATAAAATCCAGTACTTTGTATGTTAACTTAAAATACTAGTAAAGAAAAAAAAGCATGAAGGAGGAGGGGGATAGGATAGGAGGTTTCTGGGGGAGAAATGGGGAAAGGGGATGACATCTGAAATGTAAATAAATAAAATATCGAATAAAAAAATCTTAAAGAAAGAAAATGCTGTCCTTTTTCCTCTGGACGGTTTTAGCTCCTTTGTCAAAGATCAAGTTTCCATAGGTGTGTGGGTTCATTTCTGGGTCTTCAATTCTATTCCATTGATCTTCCTGCCTGTCTCTGTACCAATACCATGCAGTTTTTTATCACTATTGCTCTGTAGTACAGCTTGAGGTCAGGGATGGTGATTCCCTCAAAAGTTCTTTTATTGTGGAGAATAGTTTTTGCTATCTTGGGTTTTTTGTTATTCCAAATGAATTTGAGAATTTACTCTTTCTAATTCTATGAAGAATTGATTTGGAATTTTGATGGGGATTGCATTGAATCTGTAGATTGCTTTTGGCAAGATGGCCATTTTTAATATATCATGCAGTTTTTATCACTATTTCTCTGTGAGGGGTTATGGGACTATTTAGATGGTTTATCTGCTCCTGGTTTAATTTTGGTACCTGGTATCTGTCTAGGAAGTTGTTCATTTCATCCAGGTTTTCCAGTTTTGTTGAGTATAGGCCTTTGTAGTAGGATATGATGATTTTTTGAATTTCTTCAGTTTCTGTTGTTATGTCTCCCTTTTCAGTTCTGATTTTATTAATTTGGATACTGTCTCTGTGCCCTCTGGTTAATCTGGCTAATGGTTTATCTATCTTGTTGATTTTCTCAAAGAACCAACTCCTGGTTTTATTGATATTTTGTATTGTTCTTTCTGTTTCCATTTGGTTGATTTCTGCCCTGAGTTTGATTATTTCCTGCCTTCTACTCCTCCTGGGTGTATTTGCTTCTTTTTGTTCTAGAGCTTTTAGTTGTGCAGTCAAGTTATTAGTGTGTGCTCTTTCCAGTTTCTTTTTGTAGGCACTTCGAGCTATGAGTTTTCCACTTAGCACTGCCTTCATGGAGTCCCACAAGTTTTGGTATGATGTGTCCTCATTTTCATTGAATTCTAAAAAGTCTTTAATTTCTTTCTTTATTTCTTCCTGACCAAGTCATCATTGAGTAGAGAGTTGTTCAGTTTCCATGTGCATGTGGGTTTTCCATTGGTTTTGTCATTATTAAAGACCAGTCTTAGTCCGTGGTGATCTGATAAGATGCAAGGGATTATTTCAATCTTTTTGTATCTGTAGAGACCTGTTTTGTGACCAATTATATGGTCTGTTTTGGAGAAGGTACCATGAGGTGCTGAGAAAAAGGTATATTCTTTAGCTTTAGGATGAAATGTTCTATGGATGTCTGTTAAGTCCATTTGGTTCATAACTTCTGTTAATATCAAAGTGTCTCGGTTTAGTTTCTGTTTCCATGATCTGTCCATTGCTGAGAGTGGGGTGTTGAAATCCCCCACTATTATTGTGTGAGGTGTAATGTGTGTTTTGAGCTTTAGTAAAGTTTCTTTTATGTATGTAGGTGCCCTTGCATTTGGAGCATAGATGTTCAGAATTGAGAGTTCTCCTTGGTAGATTTTTCCTTTGATGAATATGAAGTGTCCTTCCTTATCTTTTTTGATTAATTTTGGATGAAAGTCGATTTTATTTGATATATTAGAATGACTACTCCAGCTTGTTTCTTGGGGCCATTGGCTTGGAAAATTGTTTTCCACCCTTTTATTCTGAGGTAGTGTCTGTCTTTGTCACTGAGGTGCGTTTCTTGTATGCAGCAAAATTCTGGGTGCTGTTTGTGTATCCAGTCTCATAGGCTGTGTCTTTTTATTGGGGAATTGAGACCATTGATGTTAAGAGATATTAAGGAAAAATGATTGTGGCTTCCTATTATTTTTGTCATTAGAGGTAGAATTATGTTTGTATAGTTATCTTCTTTTGGGGTTGTTGGAAGATTACTTCCTTGCTTTTTCTAGGTTGTAGTGTTCCTCCTTGTGTTGGTGTTTTCCATCAATTATTCTTTGAAGTGCTAGGATTGTGAGAAGATACTGTGCAAATTTGGTTTTGTCATGGAATATCTTGGTTTCAGCATCTATAGTGATTGAGAGTTTTGCTGGGTATAGTAGTCTGGGCTGGCAATTGTGTTCTCTTAGGGTCTGTATGATGTCAGTCCAGGCTCTTCTGGCTTTTATAGTCTCTGGTGAGAAGTCCAGTGTAATTCTTATAGGTCTGCCTTTATATGTTACTTGACCTTTTTCC
>NW_021618245.1:37270-47200 GCF_004785775.1 Grammomys surdaster | reverse complement strand
CAGTCTAAACATGCCCAAGTGAGTAATGGGCCACCTGGTGTTTATCCTAGAATGTCTGAGGCTTCATGGTCAAAAATAGTGGGCCATCCAGTCTGTCAAAATGTTTGCTTAAGCAAAGTGCTGATGTTTGAAATATCCAATTATATGTAACCGCGCCAGAATTTCCTGGTTTTCTCTTCCCCCTTGTGCCTCCCCCTATAAAAGTTCTAAACTTTCTGGGGTCTTCATCAAAATTCTCTCCCCTGCGTGGAATGAGTTTCGATCCAAGTGCCCTTGTTAGTAAATTGACTTTTGCTATTTTGCATCAAGTCAGTCTCTCGTGTCTCCTTGGGTGCGTGGTGATTGGGACTTGAGTTGGGGTCCTTTTTCTGGGTCCTTACACTTTGAAGACCTAATCCTGTCTCTGCTGCACTATGCCTTCAAGTCAGTCATACATCTTTCAGGCTGGGCCCTACTGCTCAGTGTGAAGGAAAAGAAATTAGTGAATGAGTGTCCCCTAACCTCTATGGCTTTTTTTTGTGGAAATTACAAATAAAGAGGGACCTGTGTAACAATTGAGTGTCATTGAAAAACTCTGAAGCTGGTGGAGTCACAGTACAGAAAAGCTGTGGAGGAAAGTGGGAACTTTCCTGTTTTGACAGTAGTTGGCTTTAGTAATGAGTACTCAGGTAATCAAGTTTAGATGGTCAGTAAAAGTCCAAACTGGCCATTTTGGGAAGTTCACAGACCAGGGCTATCAAGAATCAGGATGTGGAACTGAATTTATTTTTAGAAACCAAATTTCTGTAGTTACACTAGTTCAACCAGCACAGAAGATCTGTACAAACTGGTGTCACTGTGCATAACAGGATTGTTATGTTTTTGTCTGAAAGTGCACAACTTGAGAGAAAAGGTATGAATAATATTTGGTATGCACTAACACATATGTCTAGTCCTTGAACAATATTGAACCATAAAGCCTGTTCAAATTTTTAAGTAATTTTTGAGATTATCATTAATCATTTGAACCTACTCATTTCTTCTTACTGCTAAGTCCCAAACCCTGGCACAAATGGCTGAGGTGCCTGTCTACCAAATAAAAGCAGATGGGCCTGTAAGTCCTGCATGACATTCCTCAATTCCTACCTGTTACAATGTGTGCCCGGTAGAATTGCCCTCTAGCCCAGGGGTTGGTCTGTCTCTCAACTGCCTTTCCTTATGTAATCCAACCATTTTGTTAACTGGTGTTTTTTATCTATCATTTACCCTCCTGAATGATAGGCTATTTCTCTTCACTGGTGATAGGTCATTCCTTTGCCTTTGAAATAATACAGTTGAATCCAGATTAGATTACATTAAATGCAGGTTTATTGGGGAAGTCACTTTGGGAGAGGTGGCTTGAAGGGAAGATAAAAACAGAAAGGGTGTGTGCACAGACAGAGAAGGGAAGGAAAAAAGCAAGAGGAGATCCAAATGTCTGGATTGTATAGGAAAGAGCCTCCATGAGAAGTCAGCCCAGCCCCTAGGCTGGAAAATTCAGGTTTTGGGCAAGTTATGCCAGATATGGAATGAGGGGTGCTGGGAATACCTGGAGGCCAGGTCTGCTATAATATGTAAAATATACACCTCAGTCCCTTGTCTAGAACACTGACCTCATGATCTGATTCTACACTCTACCCTCTACCCTCTTCTGTCTCCTTACTTGGCTTGGATCATGGCCACTCTGAAATTTCCAAAATGCCCCTATGTCTTGCTATGCTTTCCCATTTATCTATAATAAAATGTCTCCTACACCATAACAAGGAGAATCCATGCCTTTTCATTTCTTTTGTTTGTTTGTTTGTTTGTTCTTCGAGACAGGGTTTCTCTGTGTAACCCTGGCTTTCCTGAACCTCACTCTGTAGACAAGGCTGGCCTCAAACTCAGAAAACTGCCTGCCTCTGCCTCCCAAGTGCTGGGATTAAAGGCCTGTGCCACAACTGCCCGCCCATGCCTTTTCATTTCCCTTTTCACTCACCTCTCATTGACCAATTCTTGCTTTCAAATTAATGGGCACATTTTGCTTTAATTGTGGTTACTGTTTGATTTGACAGAAGTTTGGCTACAGGACTTCCCAGCTACCAGGTAGAGATGGCTCCACTGTAATATTGAGTATGTAATGTAATATGCATACAAAGGACTCTGTGCCTTGGAAGAGTAACAGGAAGTACTCTGGGAGACTGGAAAGTTCTACTAAAATACAAATTTCCCAGAGTAGGGCTCTGTCTGTCCCTAGGGTGGAAGGGCAGAACTTGGAAGGCCTCAGCTGTGTGAGTCATTTGATCTCTGATCCCCTAGTAGAGGAGCTACTTCTGTCCTTAGGCCCAGCTTGGTTTTCTAAGCTAACGAGGGGCTCTGGGCAGGCCTGGCAATCAGGAGCACCAGTGGGAGGTAGCTTGCAGGATCTTTCCAGGGCTGTCCTGACAGAGATGTAGAGAGCAGCAAGGGAGACCAGAAGCCATGTCATGGTGAGTATGGGGGGCACTGTCCCCAGGCCAGGAGGTCTGCTGAGTTTTAATCTGCTTGGATTGAAATAGCCTGTGGGTTAGACTGTGGTTCAGTTGGTCCATGTGTTGACTTGGGCAGAGGCCCTTGGGCTTTTACCCAACCTGAGTGTGGATTCCCTGGATGAGTGGGTGAAAGGGTGGATGGGATGAGATGTGACAGCAAGACACTGAAGCCCTGGCAGTGAAAATCTTATAATATCACTTTCCACTGTGCACACACAAGCATTGCTTTGCTGTGCAGTAGGAAGACATACAGGAAATCTGAAGGTCTGGTTTCTAGAAGGTTTGAATTCATTTCTCATTCAGTTTTGTGTGACAACTTTTATAAAAGAGTTTTGAAAGTAGTATAAAGGAGTTGACGGGGATCATCCATTGGTAATACTTGATCAGAATCCTTTCACATTTCTACTAACACCATGTACCTTGTCATGATTCAGGGTAGAAAAGGAGTTGCAGAGATGCAGAGATTTCCTAGGTGTGCATGGTGGTGGAAAAGTGTTATACTTGAGGTAAAATTGCACATATTTATTGTATGTATCTGATGCATTTGGAAATATTACCTACATCCATATAACATCATTACCTACCACAAACAAACAAACAAACAAACAAACCAGGAAACCATGTTGTCTATGGATTCTTTTTTGAACAATTTCTTTCTTTATTTACTTATTTACTTATTTACTTATTTATTTATTTATTTATTTATTTTTATGTATGTGAGTAGACTGGGGCTATCTTCAGAAACACTACATGAGAGCATCAGATCTCATTACAGATGGTTGTGAGCCACCCTGTGGTTTCTGGGAACTGAACTCAGGACCTCTGGAAGAGCAGTCAGTGCTCTTAACCACTGAGCCATCTATCCAGCCCTTTCTTTATACATTCTTATACTACCATGTTTATGTGTGTCTACAGTATACAGAGGTCTCACGAAATGACAGACTTGCTATGAATCCCAGAAATGTGTTCAGCATATTTTCCAGGCACTTGAAAGTAACTTAAAGAAGTATCACAATTCTCATGCTTGTTGCATTTAGATTCACGGTGGCCTAAATTATAAAATAACCTAACTTCTCATTAGTAGATGACAAGCTGCATGCCTCAGGAGGACCCTGAGTTATATGAACAAAGACAAAGCAATGGTTAGAGGATTGTACACTTATAAAGGATTATACTCTCACAATCAGTGCTGTATCCCTTACAAAACAGCATGTAATTACGGCTTAGGCACTGTCAATCTGCCCAATTCTTTCTCCCATCTGATTTTAATATGTAATGCACTCTCATTTGTCAGGTGAACATTAGAGTTACAGCCACTTTGTCTACACTGCCGGTAGCAATAGAAAATGAAGGGCAGAAAGAACACAAAATATAGCTGACAAAATCACGTTTAAAGGGTTGTTATAACATTTTTTAGTTAATTTATGATTTTTTTGTAGCAAGAATAGTTTCAGAGATGAAAAGCAAATGTGCTCTTATAGATAGGATACACTAAAAACAAAGACTTGCTTTATTTTGATGGTCTGAGAGCTTTCTGCCAATGAAACCTATTGCATGAAAAAGAGAAAATGAGATTAAGAGACAGACTGACTTGTTTTGTTTGAATTTAAAGAATGAAAATAAATTATAGTTGAATCAAAATTTAATAGTCTTTGTAAGAGTCATTTATGGTCTTTTTTATGTTGATTTCGTTGGTTTGTTTGTTTTTTTTTTTTTTGATCAAAAGCCAAACTGAGATGGTAACACTTTGATTCTTGTTTTGAAGAATGTGTTTAAACATTTAGCATTTTTATATATCAGTTTGTATATGTTTAACATAATATAAAATTAATGTAGACATACTCTATGATATTACATTTGTCATTTAATTTATTTTTATACTTGTTTAAACATTAGTTTTCCTTAAAGAGAAACAAACCTATTCTTTTGGAATTAAAGAAGCAGGAAACTCTGTAATTCCACAATCGAAAATCATGAGAACTCATACAAGAAAATAACCTGGGATTGTTTCCTGCATGATACAGATTTCACATTGCTGAGAGCAAACTTGATTTAACAGATGTAGACAGGGCCCAAGAATGAGCTTATTATAAACTCCTGTGTGATGCTCACTTTCTAAACAGACAGAATGAGAACTGGATCTGTCAAAGTCATTCTTCCCTGGACTTCCCAATTTTGTGTCTCTGTGTTCATTATTGCTTCCCTCATTTGCATTTACAATTAGGACAATTGAATTAATGTTTTTAAATTGGACTAAATTCTTCTCTCACACAATGTATTCTGACTACTGTTTTTCCTCCAGGTAATCCTCGTAAGTCTAGCCTACTTTCCTTCTTCCTCAGATCCACTCTCCCTGCTCCATTTCCTCTTCAGAAAAGAACATACCTCCAAGAGGAGACAGCCAAATGAGACAAAAGACACAAAAGGCAATAGACCTCATCCTGAGTCTGGACAGGGCAACTCAATAGGAGGAAAAGAAGCTGAAAGGGTTTATGCCTCCATGGGGAGAGCAACAATACCAACCAACCAGATATCCCAGGGTCTAAACCACAAACCTGGAAGCAAATAGGGAGGGACCCATGGCCACAGCTGCATATCTAGGGGAGGATGACATTGTCAGTCATAGGTGGGTGAGGAAGTCCTTGGTCCAGTGAAGGCTGGATGTGGGGTAAATCGTGGGTGTGGAGGTGGAAGGGAGAGGGTAGCTGGGGGCATATCCTCATAGAAGCAGGAGGAGTGGGGTGTGATGGGGGGTTCCTGCGGGGTCAGGGAGAATAGAGATAGGAGACTATATCTGAAATCTTAATAAAATATCAAATAAAAAAATTAAAAAAAAGAAAAGCAGGAGTGAAAATATCATTCCTTTATTTAAACTACCACATTCCACTTCCTTGTCCCCATATGCTTGTTCAAACACATGAGTGTATGGGGACCATATGTTAAAATAGCACAATGCAAAATACATGAGGTTCAAATGAAAAAGTCTCTGTCATCTATAGCAGTCCAAAAATGTTAAAAGTCCAAAGTTCAAATTCTCTTCATAGATTCATCTAATCATGTAACTGTAATCCCCTATATTATCAAAACAAATAGCACATCGCATAGGTTCAAATTCACAGGAAGTATTCTTCATCATTCCTAAATGCCCTTGTGAGGAAATACTGAACCAAAAGATGACCAAAAACCAGCAGAGTAATCTCTAAAATCTGCATCTCCATGTCTGGTGTCAAAGAGTTCTTCAGATCTATGACTCCTTTGTGCTTTCTTCACTGCAGCACAATTCTTTATCTTTGGCTGGTTTTACTCCCTGAAAGCAGTTTTACTGAGCAGGTGCCCCACAACTCTGGCACCTCAAAATCTTGGGGTCCTCAAGGTAACTTCAATATTACAGCTTCATGTTCCCATATCTGGGATCCACATATGATCTGCGCATCATGAAAGGCAGTGGGTCATTTCTACAACTCTTCACTCTATAGCACTCTAGGTTCTGGTTGACTCCAGTCTGCTGCAGCTGCTGCTGATGGTCTTTCTACTCAGCCCATGGCACTGACATCTTCAATATGCTGTGTTCTCCTGCTGCAACTACTCTTCATTGCTTTCCTCACATACATGTCCTTCATGGGGCCAAGCCTTAGCTGTTCTCCAGGACACATTCATGCCTTAAAACCAGTGCTATGTTGGTGATATTTACACATGATGAAGACCAGCTGAACCACCAGGTATATCCTTGGCTATCTCTGGAACACAGGTTTATTTTCGTCTCAGAAAACAGACCCCAGAAGATATCACCTCACTGATGCTGGTCTGTTCTTCACCACCACTAATTTTTAAACTATAGCTAACAGTATAAACTGTGGCAATAGTCCCTTCTAGTCTTGCCTCTAAAGCCAGAGGCACATGGATAAAGCTGCTGAGATCTGCTGCTTTCTGGGGCTGGAACATGGCCCTTCTATTACATTATCACCAGCTTTCTAATTTTCAACAACTTCACTGACTAAGCTTGGTGCTACTGGAACTTACTCAGTAGTTTAACCTTGAACTCAGAGATCTGCATGGCTCTGTCTCTTGAATGCTGGGATTAAGGTGTGTGTGTTTGTGGCAATTTGACTTAACCTAAGTTTTTCTTTACCTACAACTTGTGCTGGACCAGGATGACTTAAACCAGAAATCTGCTTGAATCTCATCTCCTGGGATTTAAGGCATGTACCCCCATGCCTGGACATAAGTATTTCCTTTTAGATCTTAAATTGAAAACCCAGAATAGTAATGACAATGTATCGTTCGTCAATTGGACACATAGATGTATCTCCTTATGTCCACATGAAAACAATAACCAGGTAATAATAGTGCCTATCATGACACAGTTCTCCTTCATACAACTTCATATCTGTATGTTTAGGTGGATGGAATCTGCCTATAACATCACCATTTCTTTAATACCATTGGATAGCTTTGATCACAGGATTTAACTTCATTCAACTTCCTGGTGAGCCTTTTCTCTTTGAACATAACATTTTATATTTTTCCTTTCTAAGATTTCTAAGCATAATCAGCACAATCATCATGAGAGTAAACACAGGCCAAAGGCTATACTTGGCTTTCCTGAGACTTTATTTATCAATGCAATCAACATAAACCTCCTTACCTTAGCCTCAAGGACACTCTTCAGACATGGGGAAAAGGTAGCAACATTCTTAAGCAAAAATCATTAAAACTATATACAAAAGTCAAATCACCCTTAGTACATATGTGTGTGTTCCATATTCCTACTAGAATGGACCATTAAGTTCCACTTAATACATGTAGCAATCCAAAGTCTAAAAATCCACATTGCTCCAAAAAAAAACATAGTCAATCCTATCATAGCAATACTTATGTCTGGGGTACCAACTTCTGTCTTAGATAGAATTTCCATTGCTAAGAAGAGGCACCGTGACCAAGGAAACTGTTTTAGAGGCAAGTATTTCATTAGGCCTGGCTTACAGTTTCAAATGTTGAGTCAGTTACCATCATAGCAGGAAGATTAGCAGCATGCAGGCAGCCATGACGCTGGAGACGGAGGTCAGAGTTCTGTATCTTCATGAGAAGGCAACCAGGAAGAGACAGTCTTCCAGCCCAACAGTAGGAGTGTCTGTTTTATCCTGGTCAGATCTCCAAAGACAACCATCAGGAATTCACTTCCTTCAAGACAGTACTATCAATTCCAACAATGTTGAATATCTTAATATTGCCACTTCTTTGGTCCAAGCATATTCAAATCACAGCAGTTCATTTCTACTATGAATTCCTTCATGCATTTAAATATGATTACCACATGGAGAGGCTTTAACACTTTGATTATTTTCAGAAGGTTTCTCTCTAGTATGTGTTCATTTTGGTATTCAGAGACTACTGTGGCATGTAAAGGATTTTCCAACTTGAGTACATTCAAAAAGTTTCTCTCCAATATGTGTTCTTTTATGTCTTTGGAAACTATAGTGATATAAGCAGGCTTTTCCATGCTCATTTCATTCATAAGATTTCTCTAAAGTGTGTATTCCTTGAAGTATTTGGAGAAGACAGTGACACCACATGCATTACACTCATAGGGCCTCTCACCACCATGTGCGCCTTCATGTGTTTGGAGACAACTGTGATATGCAAATGCTTTCTAACATTGACTAAATTCATGAGGTTTCTCTCCTGCACATTTTCCTTTGTGTATTGAGAGATGACTGTCCTGGAAAAGCTTTAACTCATTCATGACATTCATGCAGTTTCTCTACATTATGTGTTGTTTTATGTATTGGGGGATAACTGTAACTCCCAAGAGCTTAATACACTGATTACTTTGAGAAGGTTGCTCTCTTGAATGTGTTCTATTATGTATTTGCAGATGACAGTGAATTCACAAGGTTTTACCACAGTGATTACATTAACAGGGGTTCTCTCCAGAGTGATTTTTTTGTGTCTGTAAAGAACAATGATATGCAAAGGCTGAACCACATCGATAGCATTCATGTGATTTATCTATTGTATGGATCTTTTATAAGACTGCAGAGGACCATGACTTTCAAATGCTTTAGAACACTGATTACATTCATAAGATTTCTCTCTATTATGTGCTGTTTTATAATAATAGAGACTACAAGGTTGTGAAAAGTCTTTAACTCATTTATTGCATTTGTGAGGTTTCATTCCAGTATGGGTCTTTTATGTTTTGGAAAGAAGTAGGAAGTGCAAAGGCTTTAACACACTGAATACTGTCTTAGTCAGGGTTTCTATTCTTGTACAAATATCATGAACTATAAGGAAGTTGGGGAGGAAAGGGTTTATTGAGCTTACACTTCCAAGTTGCTGTTCCTCACCAAAGGAAGTCAGGACTGGAACTAAGCAAGTCAAAAAGCAGAAGCTCACCCAGAGGCCATGAAAGGATGTTATTTACTGGTTTGCTTCCCCTGGCTTGACATCACACTACTTATTAGAGGAACAATGTGTATAGGTGAAGAGATTATGATGTCAACAGATCAAGGTTGCATAATGCCCAAAATTAACCTATATGACTCACCTGCCCAGGGAACAGGTAACTTCCTGGAATGCTGAAGTTGTAGTTCTTGGAAAATAACAAAGTCCCATAGAACCCAAGACTACCATCCCAAGAATGATGAGACCCACAGTGGGCCCTCTCAAATTATCACTAATTCATAAAATGCCATACAGCTGAATCTCATGGAGGCAGTTCCTCAAATGGAGCTCCTTTCTCTGTGATAACTCCAGCCCGTGTCAAGTTCCACACAAAACCAGCCAGTACAATTACAATCATAGTTCTTCTCTAACATGGGCTCTTTTATAATTTTGCAGAAAATAACTTTGTAAAAAGCCTTTTGTCACATGGATTATGTTAATAAGATTTCTCTCCAGTATGTGATCTTCTACAGTTTTGGAGACATCTCCCTTGTAAGTAGGTTTTATCACGTTAATTACATTCTTAAGGGTTATTTGCACAATGTTTCCTTTTATGATATTGTAGAGTATGCTGTTGTGAAAATGCTTTACCACATTGAGTATGCATGAGGTTTCTCTCCAGTATGTGTTCTTTTATGACATTGGAGATTACTCTGTTGTGAAAAGACTTTACCACATTGATTACATTCATAAGGTTTCTCTCCAGTATGTGTTCTTTTATGACATTGGAGATGACTGGGTCTTGCAAAGGCTTTACCACAATGATTACATTCATAAGGTTTCTCTCCAGTATGTGTTCTTTTATGACATTGGAGATTACTCTGTATTGCAAAGGCTTTACCACAATGATTACAGTCATAAGGTTTCTCTCCAGTATGTGTTCTTTTATGTCTTTTGAGAATACTCTGATCTGAAAAGGCTTTACCACATTGATTACATTCATAAGGTTTCTCTCCAG
>NW_021618245.1:36878-37260 GCF_004785775.1 Grammomys surdaster | reverse complement strand
TTTCTCTCCAGTATGTGTTCTTTTATGACATTGTAGATTACTCTGTTTTGAAAAGACTTTACCACATTGATTACATTCATAAGGTTTCTCTCCAGTATGTATTCTTTTATGAATTTTGAGAGAACTGGGTCTTGCAAAGGCTTTACCACACGGAATACATTCATAAGGTTTCTCTCCAGTATGTGTTCTTTTATGATGTTGGAGATTTCTGTGATGTGAAAAGGCTTTACTACATTGATTACATTCATATGGTTTCTCTCCAGTATGTGTTCTTTTATGACTTTTGAGAGTACTCTGATCTGAAAAGGCTTTACCACATTGATTACATTCATAAGGTTTCTCTCCAGTATGTGTTCTTTTATGACATTGGAGATTACTCTGT
>NW_021618245.1:28796-36868 GCF_004785775.1 Grammomys surdaster | reverse complement strand
TTTATGACATTGGAGATTACTCTGTATTGCAAAGGCTTTACCACATTTATTACATTCATAAGGTTTCTCTCCAGTATGTGTTCTTTTATGATATTTGAGAGAACTGGGTCTTGCAAAGGCTTTACCACAATGATTACATTCATAATGTTTCTCTCCAGTATGTGTTCTTTTATGATATTGGAGATGACTGGGACTTGTAAAGGCTTTACCACACTGATTACATTCATATGGTTTCATCCTGCTATGACTTCTTACATGTCTGCAATGATAATTGGCACAAGTGAAAGCTTTACCACTTTCATTACCCTGATCAATCTTTTGGTCAATATGAATAAATTTTACATTTTGGTTTAATAGTAAAGAAGAACCATATCTTAAGATTTTACCACTTCATATGTTCATAGTGTTCTCCCCAACTCTGGCTTGATGCCTCTTTGAAAACACCTGTGATGACAGGAATATTTACTACATGGCTCACAGGTATAACATCCTTTGTCTCTATGAGATTTCTATATGATGTGTTTCATGTATCTGAAGGAAAATGCAAAAAGGAGACCTTTATAACACTGATTATATTCATAAATTTTCATAATGTGAATCATCCCACATTAGCACTGTGAACCTGGAAAAAAAATTTACACTCTTCTAGTACCAAAGGGGATATTCTGCAGTGTGACTATGGGGATGTTCCCTGTAAAGTCAGAAAACCAATTAATTACAAACTTCTACTATATTTAGAAAATCTTTCAAAGGCAAAATACTACATATCTTCTCACTGTTCTGGAATAAAGAAAGGGACGTTCCTCCTTTAAATATTCCTATGCTCACATAGTTTTTTTTTTTCTGACACTTGATATACACATAAAAAGAAGAAATGAAAGCTTTCCACATTGAATTAACATCATTTGAAATTTCGTTTCTTCTAGACATACTGTATGTGGATTGAGTTTTCTCCAAGGCAACATTCTTGACTCTCATAAACTGATCTCTCAGTAAACTTAACAATGTCACTACAAAAATATGAGTATCACTGAATTTACCACAGACTATTTACTTATTACATGGCATTGGATATATGTTTATCACTATTCAATGTGCAACATCTAAATATTATGAGACTGATCAGATTGTTAGTTCCACAGCATAGCTCTAATGGAGTTACAAATCAAATAAAGGCACCTCTTAAGGCATTGTTTCTATGTCTCCTTCCTTAGAGGAATGTCTTGCAAACACAAATCAGATAACTGACATTAAGCCCATGGCTTTGTAAGAATATTTCAATCATAGCTATAAAGGACTTAAAGAACTGATATCATAGCTTAAAGGACTGATATTTTACATACTTCCTTTACTTTACACTTTCCAGGACATATTAAGATTGCCTCAGAGGCACATATGTTTCAGTTTGCACATTAACATTACCTTTTGTACCTTCTAGAATTTTGAAATTCTGTTTCAATATGGTGGTCTTCCCAATTGTACCCTAAAACACAGTATGAGAAAATGAATGATATGTTATTGGAAATTAGGCAAAAGTCAACTTACTGTGGTTTTTCACAGCGCTGACTCTGATTTATTTTACTCAGTCTTCCATGTCCCCAATTCTAATAACAGAGTGTCATCAATAGTCAAGAAATATTTGTCCCCTTATGTTGAAAAACAAAAGAAAATTCACAGTCTTACCTATATCAGTGAGGTTCCAGTAGGTCTCCAGCATCACATCTTTGTAGAGATTCTTCTGGGAAGGATCCAGCAAATCCCACTCTTCTCCAGTGAAGTTGATATGCACATCATCAATATTTATTGCATCCTAAAATATGTGTACAACACAAACTATGATACTGACATCACTGTAAATAAATATTTGCTTCCTAGACAATATAATCATACATTTCTGGTGCTACTATCATTTATTTCTTTGACACAGAAGTTATAATCTAATCTCTATGTCATTTTAATAGGATCTTGTATTATGACAGTTGCATGTGTTGCTTCTGAACCCACTGAATAGGATATAACTTTGCAAGAGAAATGCCAATTGAGAGGGAGATGGAGAGGGAAACAGACTAACAGCACTGATCACACATTAAAGGAATTAAGTGAACAATTAGTAAGTACATAAATGATATAAATTCTGGGTGGTTTTGGTCATGTCTTTAATGTCAGAGGCACAGGGAGCTGTATGTCCTTGAGCTTGATGCAGGCAAGGTCAATGCAACAAGTTCCAGGACAGCAAAAGTTACATATTAAGTCACCCATGCCCATGTAAAAATCAACCAAGGAAATAGAAATGATAGAGAGAACTCATAGTTCTTTACTGAAGTTCCTACAAAGAAGTAGACATTCAAAGCAGTTCTACATTCATCTTATAGAAATGTAAAGTGTACCAGTTTAAAATTCTACATTAATAAAATTTTCCTAAAATGGAACGCATGTTTAAACAGATACAAATGGACTGATAAAAATATTAGTAATCTAAATGTTGATCATCAATGAGCAACATAGGGCAGGAGAATGAGATAACTCAGAAGTGGAAAGTTCTGGCTGGTCTTCCACAAAATGGTGGTCAATTTCAAACATCTACATGGGGACCAACAATTACCCATAATATGAAGATCAAGAGTTGTGAACCCACAGTCTGTCAAAACTAAAGATGAGGCACATATGATAATCATATTCAGCCACAGATGTAAAATACTCCTATTTGTCCAAAATTTTCAGAAGAAACACAGGAGCAAAGCAGAACATCATATACCTGAAATCCAGTGATTCTTAAGCCTCCGGCAGAATTGACATCATGAGCATATGCCATCTTTAGAAATAGAATATAATCTTTATATTGGGACAAATTTCAATATTTAAGATGTGGATGAAGAGCAGCACATAAGCTTTTACTTATTTTACAATAATATGTCAGGTGGCTTGTGTGGTTTCTATATCTACTAGGAAGACAGGAAGGGCTTCATAGAGAAATTATGTCTTGGAAAAATAAAAGCAATAAAGTTTAAAACATAAAACCAACAGACTTGCAAAATATATTAACATTGAAGAGCAAATATTAATACAGTGTCTGATGTGATTTCGGGACAGAGACCAATGGTGAATGTATGGGACCATGTGATCAAAGCTGAAGGATCAAATTCAATGACAACACAGTTGACCCACAGAACAAAATTTGTCCTATCTAAAAGAAATGCAGGGGTACAGCTATAGCAGAGATTGAGGGAATGGCCAGTGAAAACTTGCCCAACGTCATAAAGCTCATAAAAAAGAAAAGCAAAGTGTGGGTGCTTTGGCCCTTCTTAGAAGGAGTAACAAAATACTCATGGGGGCACATGTGGAGACAAAGAGTGGGACAGAAACTGAAGGAAGGGCCATAGAGACTGTTCTACATGGGTCTCCCTTGGGCAATTAGGAAAGGTAGATGCTGATGTGGATGCCAGGAAGTGCATGCTGACAGGAACCTGATATAGCTGCCTCCTTAGAGGTCTGCCCGAGTCTGAAATACACATATGTGGATGCTCACAGCTAATCACTGAACTGATCAAGGGGTTCCCAATGGAGGAGTGAGAGAGAAGACCGCAGGAGCTGAAAGGATTTGTGGCCCTATGGGGAGAGCAACAATACCTACCAACCAACCAGAGGCCCCAGGGTCTAAACCACCAGCCTGGGAGCACAAAGGGAGGAACCAATGGCCCCAGTTTGATACATAGGGGAGGATGTCATTGTCAGTCATAGTTGGGTGAGGAAGTCCTTGGTCCAGTGAAGGTTGGACACCCCAGTGTGGGGAAAATCGTGGGTGGGGAGGTGGGAGTGGGAGGGTGGCTTGGGGCATATCCTCAAAGAAGCAGGAGGAGTGGGGTGGGATAGGTGGTTCCTGGGTGGGGGGGGAATGGGGAAAGGGGATTACATCTGAAATGTAAGTAAAATATCTAATAAAATCACACATACCCATGTGTACACACATGAGTACATGTGCACAAGCACATACACACACACACACACACTTGTGACTCTGCAGAGTACTCTGAGGACCCAATCACAAAGTAAAGCAAAAGATCAATATGAATGAAAAAGGATATGTCCAAGTCACAGAGACTCCAAAGACCAACAAGAGCCTATTGTAATGCAAACACACAAAAGTCATAATAAAGACTCTCACCAGTATACCTAGCATCAGGTCCAAACAGAGAGACCAAGTCTAGGGGAGCTGTGTATTTTAATTGTAGTTACACCAACATTGTGGCATTACCATACAGGTCAGACACATAATATTTTAGAAACTGTATGCCTGGCATAATTTGCAGAAACAAACAAGGGGCAAAATCATCTGACAACCATGATGGGTAGGGTAATTTTATTTTTCTCTGTAAGGTGTATTAGTTATTTATATGTACTTTAATCTTGCCAATGTACCTTCACTGGCTGTTGAGAAGGGGGGTTTGTCATAGCATGTTTCTCAACTGAATATTGCGCTCTCTCAAAAACAGAATTGATTGGGCTTTACAAACACATCTTTGTGTCTAAGCCCCTTAGTATTCTGCTTTTCAACCACAAGCCATGCCTGAAAATATGCAAGTTTGGCTTTCCATAGATCTACCACATTATTTGTGATCCCAGATGCAATTTTCAGTTGCCTCTGCCACTGTACTAAACACTAGAGGCAATTTAACCTTGTTCCTCACTATGTCTCTTTGTGAATTGCTAAGATCACCTCTTCCTGCCTGTCTCTTCCCATTGCTCCCAACATGAGCAAGCATTCCCTCTTGAATGTACCCACCAAACAGATCAGGAAAAGAGGCAAAACAATCTCTGAAAATCCAAAAATCAAACAGTAACGCAGGAATAAAACTTCCAAACAAACAAGACAAACCCAGAAACCAGTACCTAGACCAATCATCACCTCAAACCCAGATACCTAGATACCAGCATAGGAATACAATAAATAACAGCAAGGAAAATATGTCATCAAGAAATACAAGCTATCCTATCACAGCAGGTCATTAGAAATCAAAATATGTAACAGATATTTTGCAAAAGAGGTTGTTTGGGAGAAGTGAGAGGAGTGAGAACCTGGGGAAGGGATAGAAGTACACAAGAGGACCTACAGACAGACAGACAGACAGACAGACAGACAGACAGACAGGGAGCAGAGAGAGAGCCATGAGGGTATAAACAGAGACTAGAAAAGGGTCATGTGCAGAGAACAGACAGGAAACAAACGTGCAGACCTGCTGTATTTGGTGGTCCATGTATATAAAGCACGACTGAGAACAGCAGCAGATGTAGAAGCAGGGAATGACTTAAGCAGTTGCTAAGTACCTGAAGGCAGGCAACTGAAATTGTCTGTACACTGACAACTACAGAGGCAAGGTTCACACACAGAATAGGAAGGGAAGATAAATAGAAAAATGGACATATTGGTCAAAAACAAAAATGTTGAGTGTAACAGTATCGTGGCAATAAGCAACTAGGGACACTGCAACATATGAAAAGGCAAAAAACTAGAGATGATTGGAAGAGAAAAAAGAGAATATCAGCTCAAAAGTCTAGAAAATATTTTCAATTAAATCATAAATAAAAAAGTTCCTAAACTAAAGTAGAAGATTCCTATAACAGTAAAGAAGCATTGAAAATACCAAATAGATTAGACAAAAAATATTACCTTTGCCACATAAAAATCAAAACACTAAACATATAAAGATGTATAAACAACTGCAACAAAATTTGACAAAAACTAAACAAACCAAAACAAGTAACATGTAAAAGCAGACCTATTAGATATATACCTGTCTTCTTAATGTATACTGTAAAAGAGAAAGTGTTTGAACACATGTGTGGCAGACTCAAAGAAACCACCCATGTTTCTTTAAGCAAGCCAATGATCCAAATGTTTTGGACCAATTCAGAATCAGGCATGATAGTAAAGTTACTCATAGGTCATCACCTGATTTGGCAAGTGAGGAGCACCACAAGGGACCACACAGGTGGTCACAGGTGGCTGATGGTTTCCCTACAGCCCAAGAGAAGACCCACCAACCCAGCTCCCACTGCTCAACTACCTGTTCCTCTCTACTATGGGCATTTTTTTCTGTGCTTACCATGTCTCGATTTCAGAGCTTCCCTAGTGTCCTCTCACAGCACCCAACAGCACAGCTCAGAGCAGGAAGCAGAGAACCATGCAAGCCTGCACTGATGCAGCAAACTTGCTGAGAGAAACCAGAAGATCCCACCTCTTTGTCTGACTGGCAGATCCACCTGGAGGCCTGATTGGCCAGTGAATTTTCCTCAAGGTTAAAGTGTGCTTCTGGTCTAGCTCAGACCTTTCAGATCTCCTGAATTGTTTACACTCCATTAGCATTTGTGCCTCTCCAAGAGGAATCTCACCTCACCCAGCCCTGGGGGAGAACTCACCAATCCAGCTCAGGCTATTCAGATACTTGTTCCAACCCCCCTCTGTGAGCACTGATCCTGCACTTACCAGGACCAGACTTCAGACCTTGCCTGAGCTCTCCTCACAGCACTTGCTTTCTTCCTGAAATCAAGGTGAATAGCTTTCATAGGTGCAGTGGAGGAGGTATCAATCTGATTCAGGAGTAGAAGAGTGCCCAGTCTATTAACATTCAAGAAGGATTTTGGGAAACAACAGTTTTGTTTTGTGGCCTCATGCTGGGCTCAGGGAAACTACAACTCCCTTTCACCAGATGATTGGTACGAAACAACCCTGGGAGAAAAGCCAGAAACTTAAGGGAAACACTGTTGAGCAACTATTGTGAACCAGCACATCTTCATCAGTGATGAAGCAGAGAAAAACCACACTTGTATTAGTTCAGGTTCTCTAGATGAACATATCTCAAATCATAGAGAGAATGAATCTCTCTATACATATAGAAAGGATATTTAATAGACTGTCCCAATAAAGGCTGTCAGCCGAGGGAAAAAGCAAAGGCTGGTCGATTTCGTGTTACAGGAAATGACAGCTGATCTTCAGTTTATACTAGAATTGTGAAGAAATAAGTACTTACTAATATCGTGCGTAGAAGTTATAATAGTCCTAACAGTCTGAATTTTGTGGATGTTTCCCCACTCACATAACAGAATCCTTCCATGACATCTTCAATGACTCTCTTATTTTCAGAACCCTTGTCTTCACTTTAGTTTTATTTTGGCCCCTTAGAGGACTCTTCTCTGAGGCACCATAAATGCTGCTCTTTTTTACCACTGCTTTGGTCAGTATGAAATGTAGGATAATCCATTTTACAAAGAAATATAAAGAAAGAAAGGATAATCCATTTTACATGTTTACCAAAGAAAACATATATGCTCTCAAGGCTGACTAGTGTGCCAGCCCACTCCTATTCATCTTGCCACTGCATCAACAGTGTTGGATTCACGGAGCATTTGTGAGAAATCTAAGAATGGGAAAGATGCCAGCAGTGATGACACACACCTTTAATCCCAGCACTTGGGAGGCAGAGGCAGGCAGGTTTCTGAGTTCCAAACCAGCCTGGTCTACAAAGTGAGCTCCAGGAAAGCCAGGGTTCCACAGAGAAACGCTGTCTCGAAAAACAAATAATCAAAAAAAAAAAAAAAGAAAAGAAAAAAGAATGGGAAAGACTAAATATAGAAATGTAAGACACATTGCCATACAACCATTTCTTCAAATGTGATAAGGAAGGTAGTTCAGGTATTTGTGGTGGCCATGCAAACCAGAGGATCTGAATTCCATTAAAAGGATCCTTGGAGAAACCCTAAGATACTGATTGGAACTAATATTCTGTGTGAGTTATGTGATTATACACAGATTCATTGAGCATGCTCAGGAGTGAGAGACACCATTATGCAATTCATCCTCTATGGATTTGCTATATCTATCCCTTTGATATAACTTGGTCTTTCACACGATGTAAACGAGACTATAAAATTCCCAACACAGGCATCCTCAAGTACATACACACATGCATACACAAACAGACACACAAACACAGACACACACACATACACAGGCACACAAGCAGAGAGAGAGAGAGAGAGAGAGAGAGAGAGAGAGAGAGAGAGAGAGAGAGAGAGAG